>NC_073379.1:7082707-7200207 GCF_028641065.1 Leucoraja erinaceus
TAACTGACGGCCAAAGTGGAGTAACTCAGCGGGTCAGGCAGCATCTCTGGAGAACATGGATAGGTGACGTTTCACAGAGTGCTGGAGTAACTCAGCGGGTCAGGCAGCATCTGTGGAGAACATGGATAGGTGAAGTTTCACAGAGTGCTGGAGTAACTCAACGGGTCAGGCAGCATCGCTGGAGAACATGGATAGGTGAAGTTTCACAGAGTGCTGGAGTAACTCAGCGGGTCAGGCAGCATCTGTGGAGAACATGGATAGGTGACGTTTCAGGTCGGGATCCTTCTTCAGACTGAAGAAGGGTCACGTCCCAAGAATGTAACTAATCATGTTCTCCATGATTAGAGAGGGGATGCAAGGGTTACTTGAAGTTGTGGTTGACTTTAAAGATTGTACAAATGAAGTTTACAAAGGCTAGCTTGCCGATGAGTTCACAGGGTATATTCAAGCCCGTTTCTCAGAATACATTGTGATAACAGCTAAGATTATGTTTAGTACAGAGATCAGATATATAAAGGTTATCGTAGTGAAAGATTCTTTGGAAGAATGAGTATAAAGTGATGAATTGGCACATTATGAAACGCAGCTCTGAAACTAATGTCAACAACATAAATAAAGATTTATGGAAAGGATGAATCAGAATTGTCATGTGTGCAGGGAAAATAATTTAAAAGGTAATTTTATCACATTATACTCACTCCTACAAAGTCAAGTCAAGTCAAGTCAAGTTTATTTGTCACATACACATACGAGATGTGCAGTGAAATGAAAGTGGCAATGCTCGCGGACTTTTGTGCAAAAGACAAACAACAAAACAACCAAACTAATTATAAACACAATCATAAACACAATCATATAATAAATAATGGAAGGAAAAACGTTCAGTAGAGTTAGTCCCTGGTGAGATAGGCGTTTACAGTCCGAATTGCCTCTGGGAAGAAACTCCTTCTCAACCTCTCCGTTCTCACCGCATGGCAACGGAGGCGTTTGCCTGACCGTAGCAGCTGGAACAGTCCGTTGCAGGCATGGAAGAGGTCTCCCATGATTTTATTTGCTCTGGAGTTGCACCTCTTGTTGTATAGTTCCTGCAGGGGGGTGAGTGAAGTTTCAAGCGAGCAAATAATCCGTCGCTGTGATACCATTTTTATGTCCAATCTCAGAGTACTAAACATGTTCTTAAATGGTAAGCAATAGAATGCAGTGTGCAGCCACGTAAGATGTATTAATTCTAACCAGGTTTACAGTTTAGTTTATTGTCACATGTACTAAAGCACAGTAAAAAGCTTTTTGTTGTATTACCCATCAGCGAAATGACTATACATGATTACAATCAAGCCGTCCACAGTGGACAGATAAAGGATAAAGGGAATAACGTTTAGTGCAAGATAAAGTCCAGTAGATTACAACAAAAGATGGCCTAACGATCTCCGATGAGGTCTCACGCAGCCTCGGCAAGGCCAGCAGCATAATCAAGGACGAGTCGCACCCTGGCCACTCCCTCTTCTCCCCTCTCCCATCGGGCAAAAGGTATAGAAGTGTGAAAACGCACACCTCCAGATCCAGGGACAGTTTCTTCCCAGCTGTTATCAGGCAACTGAATCATCCTACCACAACCAGAGAGCAATCCTGAACTACTATCTACCTCATTGGAGACCCTCGGACTATCCTTGATCGGTCTTTATCTTGCACTAAATGTTATTCACGATGTTACCATTATCATGTATGTGTACACTGTGGGCGGCTCGATTGTAATCACGTATTGTCTTTCTGCTGACTGATTGGCACGTAGCAAAAGCTTTTCACTGCGCCTCAGTGAGCGTGACAATAAACTAAACTAGTAAGGTTATGGCAGAAGCTAGGAAATGCTGACGTAGAGAATGGAGGGAAGGAGAACATGGGTCATTTTCAGCTTGGCGAGCCGTAACTAATTTCTGCACTGAACATGATGCCAACTCTTATCTGCCTGCACATGATCCGCCCCCTTGTGCTTGTCTTGAACGCTACTCTCGTATCTTCCCCCACCACCGCTGGCAGCCTGTTCCAGGCCGCCACCGCCCTCTGTGTTAAACTTGCCGAGCACATCTCCGTTAATGGAAAATAGAACAGCAGGAATGTACAACGTCAGGACAGGTTGGGTCGAAGTAAGAGGGGGCGAGGGGAGAACAAAGGAGGGCCCGGGGTGGGGGAGGGAGAGGGGGGAAGGGTGGCAGAGAACAGAGGAGGACCTGGCGGGGGATATTTTGAATCTTTGCCAGTGTCCTTCGCGTGGCAACTATTTGCATACCTTCGGTTTGCAAGCACTTGTCACACGTGATGATAAAGGATTCGATTCAAATCAAGTCAATTCCATTTTGGAAGAAATTGTGTGCAAAGAAGGGTCCTTGGATGCATCATGAGTGAACACGCTGAAGATCAAACATCACCTGGAGGAGGACATACCCCACATATGAGTCATACAGTGATACTGTGTGGAAACAGGTCCTTCAGCCAACTTGCCCACACCGGCCAACCTACACTAGTCCCACCTGCCTGCGTTTGGCCCATATCCCTCCAAACCTGTCCAATCAATGTACATATAATAATAATTAATAATAATTTTATTTATAGAGCACTTTAAAAACAATCATAGTTGCAACAAAGTGCTGTACATCACTAATCATTGACAAAAAAGTTAATACACACCAATAATAACAATCAAAAGAAATAGTAGGAAAAGACATGTAAAATAAAGAAACATTAAAAACAATAAAAACAGAAGCAAAGTCTCGGGCATGGTCAAAAGCCAGGGAGTACAAATGTGTTTTAACACTGGATTTGAAGATGGACAGTGAGGGGGCCTGTCTGATGTTATCTAAATGTTACTTAAACGTTG
This sequence comes from Leucoraja erinaceus, assembly GCF_028641065.1. Taxonomy (NCBI): domain Eukaryota; kingdom Metazoa; phylum Chordata; class Chondrichthyes; order Rajiformes; family Rajidae; genus Leucoraja; species Leucoraja erinaceus. The sequence continues at coordinate 7,085,580 of NC_073379.1, forward strand.
TGATAGTTCCTGCCTCAATTACCTTCTCTGGCAACTCGTTCCATACACCCACCACCCTCTGTGTAAAAGGTTGCACCTCAGGGCTTTGGAATGTTGGAAGAGGCTATCTTCTTCTTCTTCTTGCGTATGGTGGGCACAGCCTAAAGTTGTAGGACAACTTGTTCTATTTGATCTTATTTGATTGTGCACGCCGGGTTGATTGCATTCGTCGAAACAGGGCGGACCACGTGAAGGTTGCAATCTCCCCCCACCCCGGAATAGGCTATGAAAGTTCCTATATAAATGCACATCTTTCCTTTCTCCTGGCAGGTGGACCACACGATCTGGATTGCTACTTCATTGGGGACATTAAAAATGGTCTTAACTGCTTGTGGAGGTCTGGGACTCACGACACAAACAATACTCGCTACATACTAAAGATACACTGGAGGTGAGGTCTTAGATACCGTCTATAGATAGACGTAAGCGTGAATTAAAAAAAAAAGCAAATTCTGTTTACAATTTTTTTTTTAAGTTTTTGTGATAGGAGAAGAATTAGGCCGTTCGGCCCATCAATTCTACTCAGCCATTCAATCTTGGCTGTTCTATCTCTCTCTCTCCTAACCCCGTTCTCCTGCCTTCTCCCCATAACCCCTGACAGCCGTACTAATCAAGAATCTGTCAATCTCTGCCTTAAAAATATCCATTGACTTGGCCTCCAATGCTGTCTGTGGCAAAGAATTCCACAGATTCACCACCCTCTGACTAAAGAGCAGACTGAAAAATTAACAGTGTCGATGACCAAGAAATGGAAGTGTTTCTGCCAAGTCAGTGGATATTTTTAAGGCGGAGATTGACAGAATCTTGATTAGTGCGGGTGTCAGGAGTTATGGGGAGAAGGCAGGAGAATGGGGTTGAGAGGGAAAGATAGATCAGCCATGATTGAATGGCGGGGTAGACTTGATGGGCCGAATGGCCTAATTCTGCTCCTATAACATGTGAACATGAGTATTGACACACAGTGTGAGCGAAGTGAGAGACTAGGAGTTGTTGATCCCGCAGTGTAGAATTTCTGCTGGATGCCAATTAATACACTCAGTGAATTATTCTGGGCAGGGGATGGAAACAGACACTTGCGGGCGGAGCACCAAGGCAAATTCCTTGTATGTGAATATACTTGGCCAATAAACTTATTAATTCATTCATTCAGTTGGTGATCCCGACTTTGGTAAAATCCAACTTGCGTTGGGGTTCGCAGAACGTTACACTTACTTAAGTCGGGGAGTCGCTGGAATTCTTCTTCAGATCTGACCATTGTTGTGTCCCTCCGCTTGTGATTTAGTTTAAAAATGCAGCTTGGAAAATTATTGACTAACAAACAATCCACAATGATACGTATCCAACATCCCGGTTGGGACCAAGTCGTACACCAAGTGTTCATCGATCACCCGTAAACACAAGTTCAATATTACCTCACTTACGCCTCTACTCCCTGCACATTAGGGGCAATTTACTGAAGCCAATTAACCCTCAAACTCTCCTCTCACCAACTAGAGAGCGGCCATGATCTACCTTTAGTTTAGGTTAAGACAGGCACAAAATGCTGGAGTAACTCAGCGGGACAGGCAGCATCTCTGGAGAGAAGGAACAGCTGACGTTTCTGGCTAAGACCCTTCTTCGGACTGATTACATCTTTTTGTGTCTACCTTCGATTTAAACCAACATCTGCAGTTCTTTCCTATACATTTAGTGTAGTTTAGAGATACTACGTGGAAACAGGCCCTTCGGGCCACCGAGTCTGCGCAGACCGGCGATTTCCGCACATTAACACTGTCCTACGCACACTAGAGACAAATGTTTACATTTTATAGCAAGTTGATTACCCAACAAACCTGCACGTCTTTGTGGAGTGTGGGAGGAAAACGAAGCTCTCGGAGAAAACCCACGCAGGTCACGAGGAGAACGTACAAACTCCGTACAGACAGCACCCGTAACCAGGGTTTCTGGCGCTGCAAAGGGCCTGCCCCACTCGGGCGTCATTTACATAGAAACATAGAAATTAGGTGCAGGAGTAGGCCATTCGGCCCTTCGAGTCTGCACCGCCATTCAATGTGATCATGGCTGATCATCCAACTCAGTATCCTGTACCTGCCTTCTCTCCATACCCCCTGATCCCCTTAGCCACAAGGGCCACATCTAACTCCCTCTTAAATATAGCCAATGAACTGGCCTCAACTACGCTCTGTGGCAGAGAGTTCCAGAGATTCACCACTCTCTGTGTGAAAAAAGTTCTTCTCATCTCGGTTTTAAAGGATTTCCCCCTTATCCTTAAACTGTGACCCTTTGTCCTGGACTTCCCTAACATCGGGAACAATCTTCCTGCATCTAGCCTGTCCAACCCCTTAAGAATTTTGTAAGTTTCTATAAGATCCCCTCTCAATCTCCTAAATTCTAGAGAGTATAAACCAAGTCTATCCAGTCTTTCTTCATAAGACAGTCCTGACATCCCAGGAATCAGTCTGGTAGCTGGCGCACGAAGATTTTGTACATCCCAAAATCCTGGAGCGCCGCGTGTGACCGCGCGTCGCTGCCTACGTCACCACGCACCTTGCACGCGTAATGCGCACCATGCGCGCATGGTGCATCGTGACGCTAAATGATGTCGCATAAATGACACGCAAATGACGCCAAAGTGGGACAGGCCCTTAAGGCAGAGACTCTACCACTACGCCCATAAACCATTGGTTTTAACATGGTCACAATGTCATGCATACCATCAATGACATTTTCAATGATCCTGTTTTTTTTTCACTCAGGGAGAACTCCAGCTCTAAAAAAAACACAACCATCCCTGGTATCGCCATCCCTTTTCACACGATTCCACGAAGTAAACTCTACATTTCAGCGACTGCTTCAATATGGGTAGAGACCATGAATACATGTGAAAAATCAAAGCCCATTACTTTGGTACCTCTTCTCTCAGGTAATACTTACAAGATTCTTGATTCATGTCAATTATTGCCTGCAGAGTTTTTTTTTTTAAATATAACTTGTTTCTAAATTAATGTTGATGAGATTAAAGGGATCGCTGTTAACGATGAATAAAATCATACAGGACAAAGGTCTTCTAAACAGTGGCATGTAGAAGTTGTACATGGGGCGGCACGGTGTCGCAGCGGTAGAGTTGCTGCCTTACAGCGCCAGAGACCCGGGTTCGATCCTGACTGCAGGAGCTGCCTGTCTGTACGGGGTTTGTACCTTCTCCCCGTGACCTGCGTGGGTTTTCTCTGGGATCTTCGATTCCCTCCCACACTCCAAAGACGTGCAGGTTTGCAGGCTAATTAGCTTGGTATAATTGTAAATTGTCCCCAGTGTGTGGTGGATAGTGTTAACGTGCAGGGATCGCCGGTCGGTGCGGACTCGGTGAGCCGAAGGGCGCTGTATCTCTAAACTAAACTGAACTATGTATGAATATTTTCCCAGAATAGTCACAAAGTATTTGAAGCTCAGCTATCAATGTAACGTTAAATAATCTCATGTTCTCACGTAATGACTGGGGATTGTGTGCAGCACTCGTTCAATGACAATATCTCAGAATGACAAGGGTTTTTTTAACGAATCTTCAGAAAGATAAAAATCATTCTTAGAAAGAGCTTAGATAAACATCCTGGAACAGTTTTGTTGAGCTTAGAGATACGGCTTAGAACCAGGCCCCTGTGGCCCACAGAGTCCACACCAACCACCAATCACCTATACGCTAGTTCTATTCCACACAGACGGCACAATTTACAGAAGCCAATAAACGTACAAACCTGCAGGTCTTTCGAGTGTAGAACATTTGGGGGGGTTTCGACCAAAGATACTAGGGCGGAGCAAGATAGACCACTCCTGCAAAATCCAATGGGCTGACGAGTAGGTGCAGAGTAGGTTTACTGGGTTAATTCCCGGGATGGCAGGACTGTCATATGCTGGAGAATGGAGCAGCTGGGCTTGTACACTCTGGAGTTTAGAAGGATGAGAGGGAATCTTATTGAAACATATAAGATTGTTAAGGGTTTGGACATGCTAGAGGCGGGAAACATGTTCCCGATGTTGGGGGAGTCCAGAACCAGGGGCCACAGTTTAAGAATAAGGGGTAAGCCATTTAGAACGGAGACGAGGAAACACTTTTTCTCACAGCGAATAGTGAGTCTGTGGAATTCTCTGCCTCAGAGGGCGGTGGAGGCAGGTTCTCTGGATGCTTTCAAGAGAGAGCTAGATAGGGCTCTTAAAAATAGCGGAGTCAGGGGATATGGTGAGAAGGCAAGAACGGGGTACTGATTGGGGATGATCAGCCATGATCATAATTGAATGGCGGTGCTGGCATGAAGGGCCAAATGGCCTACACCTGCACCTATTGTCTATTGTCTATCCTACTGAGCACATTCAGCTTCTCACTTGACCTTGGTACATATGGCCAATAAGCTAAACTAAACCGATACAGCTAATAAAGCTAAACCCTCACAGCTCCAGCGACACGCATTTAAGAGACAAGAGAGTTTAATTGTCATATGTACCAGAACCAGAACAACGAGATCCTTAACTTGCAGTAGCGTAGCAGGCCAGGGAACGCAGTCACCACGGATAACACAATAGAAAAAAGAAAGTTCAGTCAAGTTAAAAAAAGCCCCCATTTTAGTACAAACCAAAAGCCTGATGTCCCCTATACAACCGAGGCCAGTTTGCTGTTAGTAGTTTTAGTTGATGTTTGTAGTGTTCAAGCGTACAGTTTTGGTTTCCTAATCTGAGGAAAGACATTCTTGCCATAGAGGGAGTTCAGAGAAGGTTCACCAGACTGATTCCTGGGATGCCAGGACTTTCATATGAAGAAAGACTGGATAGACTCGGCTTGTACTCGCTAGAATTTAGAAGATTGAGGGAGGATCTTATAGAAACTTACAAAATTCTTAAGGGGTTGGACATGCTAGATGCAGGAAGATTGTTCCCGATGTTGGGGGAAGTCCAGAACAAGGGGTCACAGTCTTTTAGGACCGAGATGAAAAAAAAAAATTTCACACAGGGAGTGGTGAATCTGTGGAATTCTCTGCCACAGAAGGTAGTTGAGGCCAGTTCATTGGCTATATTTAAGAGGGAGTTAGATCCCTTGTGGCTAAAGTGATCAGTGGGTATGGAGAGAAGGCAGGTACGGGATACTGAGTTGGATGATCAGCCATGATCATATTGAATGGTGGTGCAGGCTCGAAGGGCCGAATGGCCTACTCCTGCACCTATTTTCTATGTTTCTATTTTTCTAAGAGCCTGATGGTTGTAGGAAAGAAGGTCACAGTTTTCAGTCTCCTATACCTTCTTCCCGGTGGCAGGGGTGAAGTGAGATCATGGCCATGGTGGTGGGGAGTCTCTGATGATGCTGGCTGCCTAATGCAGCTACTCTTCTAGCTCCCTTTGATGGTGTGGAGATCAGTACCCGTGATGGGCTGGGCAGTGTTCACCGCTTTCTGTCGTTCCCGAGCGTTCGAGTTGCCAAACCAGGTTATGATACAACCAGTACAACCAGGACAATCTTTGTGAAGTTTGCACAAGTTTAGTGTAGTTTAGTTTAGAGATACAGCCCGTATTACAACTATGGTTTAATAATAGCAAAAAATTAATACTTAAATTTTGGAAGGGTACATCAATACCAACGCTTAAAATGTGGATTGCAAGTATGTTGGACACCGCTCATCTTGAGGAAATACGATTCTTCCTAATGGATAAATCAGACCAATTCATAACGAGTTGGTCTCCATTCGTCGTCTTTTTGGAATCATATGGTGCAACACAATTGTAAAAAATAACTGTTTCAGGACTGGACGAGGGTTGGTCAAGATTATAAATAATTATCTCCTTTTCTTTTTTATTTTATTTTCTTTTCACTATTTTCTCTCTCAACTTTCTTCATTTACTCGTTTTCTTTCTTCACACACTATATATTTCACATCTTTCTATCCTTTACTATCTAACTTCTTTTTCTTATTCTCATCTTTTTTCAATGTAACAAAAAAAAAAGAAGTTGTACATAAAATGTATTATGAAAATATATATTAGGCACTTTGGTGCCATATGACTGTACTTACTTCTAATAAAATAAAATATTTAAAAAAAAAAAAAAAAGAGATACAGCTCGGAAACAGGCCCTGTGGTCCGCTGAGTCCGCGTAGACCAGCGATTCCCGCACACTAGCACACTGGAAAGTATACACTTACATCAAGCCAATGAACCTACAAAATTGTACGTCTTTGAAGCGTTAGAGGAAACCGAAGATCTCGGAGAAAACCCACGCAGTCACGGGGAGAAGGTACAAATTCCGTACAGACAGCACCCATAGTCGGGATCGAACCTGGGTCTCTGGCGCTGCAAGCGCTGCAAGGCAGCAACTCTACCGCTGCACCAACATCTGCAGTTCCTTCCTGCAACCACCAACGTTGCTACGTACATGGTTGCATTTCTGTTCTGAAACCTACTTTTGCTTTGACTGTTTCAGAGAGACCAGAACCACCTTCTGACATAAAGTATTCCTGGATATCTGGACGGCTACATCTGCAAAGGAGAGCTCAGGAGAATTACCTGCATCAGATGGCAATCAGAAAAGTTGGAACCATAGAATGGCGTTTGGTAAGTCAAGGAAACCCTTCGAATTACATACAAGAGTCAAGCCAAGAGAGTTTTATTGTTATGTGTCCCAGATAGGACAATGAAATTCTTGCTTGCTGCAGCACAACACAATATGTAAACCTAATACAGAACGGGATATAAAAGTTCAGTGTGTCTATAGACCATGGACCGTATGCATATACATAATAAATAAACAGATAAAGTGCAATAGTAATAATAGACTGATATTGTTCAGAGTGTGTTTGATATCTTGTTTAATAGCCTGATGGCTGTGGGGAAGTAGCTGTTCCTGAACCTGGATGTTGATGCATAAATGTCAATGTATTCAACACGGTGGTGCAGCGGTAGAGTTGCTGCTTTACAGCGCCAGAGACCCGGGTTCGATCCTGACGACGGGTGTTGTCTGTACGGATTTTGTACGTCCTCCCCGCGACCGCGTGGGTTTTCTCCAGGTGCTCCGGTTTCTTCCCGCACGTCAAAGACGTGCAGGTTTGTGGGTTAATTGGCTTGGCGTAAATGTAAATTGTCCCTAGTATGGGACAGTGTACGGGATGCTAGTGTACGGGGAGATCGCTGATCAGAGCGGACTTGGTGGGCCAAAGGGCATGTTTCCGCGCTGTTTCTCTGTATCCATATTACTAAAAGTCTGTTCTTGACCACACCCTGGTGTTCTGTATATTGATTTTAGAAAATACACTGCCACTTACGGCTGTGATTTTTAGCCATCTTACTCAGAGTTCCCCTCCGCTGCACAGGACAAGAGGATTTTTCCTTGAGACCTTGAGTGCCCTTAATGTGGTTTGAATATGAAAATGTGGTGGGTTTGAAATAAAGCACAGCAAATGGTTGGCGGTGGTTGGTTTGAAATGGCAAATGATTAAAAGTCTAAACTTGACAACTTCCTGTTTGCACTGTGTATTGATTTTAGATAAAACGCTACCACTTACGGCTGTGATTTTTGGTCATCTTACTCAGTCCCCCTCTGCTCACCAGGTGCAGAGGATTCTTCCCACCTTGGAAAAATAAAAGTGTTATTAGTGTTTAAAAAATGTTCAGAATCTCTCTCCTGTCAATCTCATCATGAAGGCCTTGCCTTTCCGGTGTGAGGGGGGAGGGATTATAAAACCCGGAAGTGTGTGTGTGGCTCAGTCTCTGCAAGATGGGGGAAGGAGAGGCCACGACTGTCTGAGCTTTGAATCAACTGAACACACTGAATGTCTACTGAACTGCGAGTGTGGTGTTTTTGTGGTGTTTTGTGCGGTTTGGACGCTTGGAGTGCATACTGTCGTTGTGTCCTTGGGCAAGACACTTCACCCACCTTTGCCTGTAATGGAATGTTACGGCGGCAGGCGCGGGAACACCGCGACGCCCTGTGTCTCCCTTTCAAGGGAGATGCTAAAAATGCATTTCGTTGTCTCTGTACTGTACACTGACAATGACAATAAATTGAATCATTTCATTTCATTTTTTTTTTTTATGGTCGTTTTATGATGGTTTCTCCCTGCTTGAAATGGTATGAAACTGCATTTGAATATGATGGCCTTACACCCTGCACGAAATGGTATGAAACTGCATTTGAATTTGGTGGCCTTGCAAGCTGTTTGAAGTAGAATGAAACTGCATTTGATTTGGTAGTCTTGCACCCTGCTTGAAGTGGTATGAAAGTGCTCTTGAATTTGGTGGCCTTGCACCCTGCTTGAAATGGAATTTCAAGGAATAGCCGTGAGTCAACTGCCAGCCCACCAGCGTGAGTGGGCTGCCAGCATAACCGGCTTGAGTGACTGAGCTGCCACCCCAATAATCCATTTGGCCCACAATGTCCATTCTAGCCCTCTGGAAACCAGTCCCTTCAGCCCACAACACCAATACTAGCACTCCAGAAAGCCCCCCACCCCCAACTGGCCACCAATATTGGAATTGGTGGAGAGGTGGAATATTGTGTTGGTGGACCAGCCCGTCTGTGTGAACATGGGACCCAACGGGTCCCACTTAGTCTAGTATCTGTATAAATTAAGGTTCTTTCAAAAAAGAATGAGAAAGAAATCAAAAATCTAAAATAAAGCATGATCATTTTTGAAGGCATGGCATTCTGATCGTGACATTGTTCATTTGGCCCCTTATGTTCCTTGAGCTAATAAACTTAGCAAATAAATGCAGTGTTTAGGTTAGTTTAGGTTGGGGATACAGTGTGGAAACGGGCCTTTTGGCCCAACTTGCCCACACCGACCAACATGTGCCATCTACACTAGTCCCACCAGCCTGCGTTTTGCCCATATCCCTCTAAACCTGTCCTATCCATGCACCTGTTTAAATATTTCTTAAACGTTGCGATAATCCCAGCCTCAACTACCTCCTCCAGCAGCTCATTTGATACACCCACCCCCCTTTGTGTGGAAAACGTTACCCCTCAGATTTCAATTATATCTTTCTCCATTTACCTTAAACCTAGGAATATGAATAGGAATACTTTATACTTAATACATGTGACTAGGCACAGTGAGATTCTTTGCTTGCATACACAAGGTGTACAAATAGCAGCCACCTACGGTAGGAATGTTACAACATTTTGAGATTTTAAAAATCAAGCTTGTAATTTATCCCATCAGATAATTTATCCCATCAGATAAAGCATAAAAATAACTTAAAATAAATGATACCTAATTCATTTTCATATCTTGAGTATTAATAAAGTTATGGTAATTTTCATATTTGGAAATTAGCATCTTGGTACCTATTGCCTTTCCATTGACTTAACACAAAAGCTGTGATCGAGGACAGTCAAAAGCCCATAACTTTCTTTAAAATTCAGAAAACTGAATGACATTTTCAGTTATTATAGATTGAAGCATTCGGAAACAAATATGAAACATCGTACTTGGATGACCTGAAATTAAAGCATATAATTAGTTAGTTACCTAATTGTAGCTAATTACAAAATTGACCGTTGTGACAGAAATAGTAATAAACACCCAGACTGCCTTGAAAATTAAAAAATGTGATATTCTCAAGATCAGAACTTTAATATTATTGTATTATATGCTGTAAGTCCGTAATAGATAGGTAAAGAAATTACAATTTCTAGCAATAGACCAAGATGGAGAAGATCAGTTGCTAGCTGGTATATTGGCATATCATAATCAGCAGCATCATCATACTCATCAGATTGTAACCAATAAGCAACTCTGTACATCTTGGTTTTTCCTCAACTTTTCAATTTTGCCATTGTAAACTACAAGTTTTTGCTCTTCAAACCACGCATGACATGCCTTTCTGCCCACTACTTTCCCCATTAAGAATGTCCTGTAGATCATCACATTTGGAGTAGTCCAAGTTCAGATAATCTCTGCGAATGTTGTCTAAATCAGTCTCTTTTGCTGGGCATTTGGATTGACAATTTTGCAATTCTTCTTTGGATACATCTGTTTAAAATGTAAAGGAAAAAAAAACACTGGACAGCATTAACAGAAACAAGTTATTATTTGCAGTTTTAGAAAAAAAGGTAGAAATGATAAAGTTAAACGCTAAAACAAATAGTAAATACCAAACAAAAAATTAATATTCATCAGTTTCATCAAATCATTTAAATTCATCTAAATTTAATTACTAGATCTAAACATCTTTCCATTTCTTAAGAAAAGGCTACATTTTTTAATAGCCTAAGTATCCAAATAACAAATAACAAACTGATCCCATTCACACAAGAATTCATAATATAACATGATTTTTAAATCTCACTTCGTCATGAATTTATATGCCAAATGGAAGGTATTTATTGTTTAATTCCTATAAATTAATCCAGAAACATCCACTCTCAAGATAATCAAAATCATTATTTTTGCACAACACATCTGACTAAAACTGTACTCTGGATATTTAGTGTGAAAATATTGATCATGGATAGACAATGACACAGAATATAGATGATTTAGATGTTCTTGTGCAAAAAAATAATGAATTTGATTATCTTGCGAGTGGATGTTTCTGGAATGTGACCGATTGGAATGTTGCCATTGCCATGGATTTTAAGCCCATATCGGCAGGCAAGACATGGCCGATTTGTATGGGGCCTAAATAAAATTTTCATATCATAAGATTAAAATGAAGCCACACCAAATAGCAAAATAATACGTTAAATACACGACATACCTTTTGTTTTGTCCTGATATTGCGAGCATGGATGAGTTTGGCTGAAGGGCCTGTTTCCGTGGTGTATGACTAGACCACAAATGTATATGAATCTGATAACACTTTGAACGTATAGACCGAACAACGTTATGAATGTCAAGAAATCCATGCATTATTTTTTGTTTTGTGTTTCTTGAATACATTTTAATGAATAAGATTTTTTTGTTGAAATATAAAAAGTATACATATTCTGGACAGAGATTTTTGTCCATGTCCACCTCCTGTAATCCAGACAAAATCATGTGAGTGCCCCCCCCCCCCCCCCGCCACCCCGGAGGTCCCCCCCCAAAATGTGGTGCCTAGGCCGGGTGAAGCGGCCGATCTCGACCTCATCGGGACTTCCGCGGCCGATCGGCGGGTGGAATTTGCCCCCCTGTGGCCGGGGCTCTGGAACTCCGGCCCGGCCGGAGCTGGCAGATCCGTTCCCATAGCCGACTTCCGAGGCTGACTTTGCGGGCCGGTTTGTATCCTTCTGAACCTTCTGAAGTTGCAGACTGCAGAACAGTACTCTGCATATATCAGTCCCTCAGCGGCCTGGGCGGATCATTCCGGAATCTGCACTGGAATTGCATCATTATAAATGATTGTAAGCTCCCCAGATGCTCCATATTGTACCCACCATCTATGCACGGCGGAAGGCTCGATTGTAATCATGTATGTAGTCTTTGACTTGATAGCACGCAAACAAAAAGCTTTTCACTGCACCCACGTACGCGTGGCAATAATAATCTAAAGTAAACAATTAGATAGAAAAATGTAATCGTACATTTTGGAACCAGAACACAAACATTAATTGTATCATTGTTTCAAAAGTTTAATTTTACACAGGCTGGAACGATTGATGAGTTGGAACAACCCGCAGCTTATGAATTTAAGGCACGCTGTAAAACTATCTCTGCTACCAGCTTGTGGAGTTTGTGGAGCCATGTGAACTATGTCCCTCCAGGTATGTAGCCATTACATCTAAAATGGATGCCGGGGCGCGAGTTATAGGGAGAGGTTGGGCAGGAGAGTACTTTTATTCCTTAGGCTCAGAAAATGCTTCCAAGATTGGGTGGACGTGGTGGAGCAGTGTTAGAGTTGCTGCCTTCAGGGCCTGTCCCACTTGGGCGTAATTTACGCGACATCCTAAAAATTGGATGGCGCGTCGTGACCCGTGCATGGCGCATGGTGAGGCGTGGTGGCGTATGTAGCGATGCACGGTGACGCGCGGTGCCCCAGGATTTTGTGAGGCTCAAAATCCTCCCACGCCACCTGCGTGACGTATCCCTTGCGTACACTGACATACTGAGGGTGTACGCTGACGTACTGACGTACAGTTGCATTACAACTACCATTGAGAACTTTAGCTATGTTCTGTATTTCTTCAAGATCTTCGTTAGCTAAAAGCACTCTCTCACATTTTCCTTGTATATCTTTACCGACATCCCCAGGAATTTTACGAATATCGTTAGTTACTTTGTTGAAAACCTGCAAGTTATTCACTAATGTTTCGCCACGTTTCTCAAGGAAAGGGATAGCTTGTGGGAAGTTTGCAAAATTGGAAGCAATAAACACAAGATCGCGGTGGAGGGACTTTTTCTGCATGATTTCACTTCGCTCCATAGACTGCAGCAGATTCTTCTTCTTTTGTGTACCTGACGATTTATTTTATCTTTTCAAAATTTGCAGCATAGTAAAGTACAACTTAGAGCCATGTACCCCACCTAGTCAAAACGGGCTGAGGAGGTAGCACAAACGAATGAATGACCGATGTGGCTCCCCCGGTTTTTCCCCGGTGGTGGAAGTTTTCTTGTAAGTTATATTATGTTAACACGTTAATAATAACATTAATATTCACGTGTTAACATAAAAAACATCTTTGTAATCACGGTACAATTAGAGAAAATAGCATGACCCTTTAGCAAAACGGCCAATTTAGGCACTCGATTGTGAAAAGGCATTATCTTGGTGAAATCATCATAGAAGGCATGAAAAGGCATGGCATTTATGGCAAAATCCTGGCTCATGTATTACTAATCATGTATTGTCTTTCCGCTGACTGGTTAGCACGCAACAAAAGCTTTTCACTGTACCTCGGTATACGTGACAATAAACTAAACTAAACTGAACTGAAAAAAATATTAATTTTGTAGAGGTGTATGTGATCATGAGAGGAATAGATAGTGTGAAAATAATGCACACAATCTTTTTCCCACCTTAGGGGAATCTCGAACCAGACCCGTTGCAACCCGCTGGTTGTCTCCAGCATTTTTTGGCTGAACGTTGAATTCTCTAATTTCAAGTAATCCTTGCATTCTGTCTCACCACCCCTTTCCACACGCTAGTCGATACCAGGTCTACTATTCGCATCCTTGTGTCGCTAAAGGAGATAGAGATCGATTTCAGGAAGTGAAACGGTACGCATACCCCATTTTGCATTGACATTATCAGGCCACTGAATCACCCTATCACAACGAGGGAGTAGTCCTGAACTACTATCTACCTCTAAGAGATAGAGCTCTTCAAGATAGCAGAGTCAAGGGATATGGGGAGAAGGCAGGTACGGGGCACTGATTGTGGATGATCGGCCATGATCAGTGAACGGCGGTGCTAACTTGAAGGGTCGAATGGCCTACTCCTGCATCTATTGTCATTGAGACCCTCGGACGATCTTTGATCGGATGTTACTGGCTCTATCTTGCAATAAATGTTATTCCCTTATCATGTCTCTTTGCACAGTAAATGGCTCGATTGTAATCATGTATAGTCTTTCCGCTGACTGGTTAGCACGCAGCAAAAGCTTTTCACCATCCATCTCAGCCTCAAAAATATCCATTGACTTGGCCTTTCCCACTGCAGATGATTTTTACTGAAGATACAGATTGTCTACGGATTGATATGCTGTTAATAGGCTAGTAAATGCTGGGTGTCTAGGTTATAGGCAATATAAATCAGCAATTAGACGCTAGAGTGGAGGATCAGGATCTCTGCTCTGTTCATTATTTGGCCTCTCTTGAACAATCCCAGTGTGTTTAATATGTGAGCTGGTGCTGTCCGGGATATTCATTGACAAAGAAAAATAGAAAACAGGTGCAGGAGTAGGCCATTCGGCCCTTCGATGTCAGCACCGCCATTCAATATGATCAAGGCTGATCATCCAAAATCAGTACCCCGTTCCTGCTTTCTCTCCACATCCCTTGATTCCGTTAGCCCTAAGAGCTAAATCCAAGTCTCTCTCTTGAAAACATCCAGTGAATGTTGATATGGTGAAAGAATACTTTTTGACAAACATAGGAAGCACTCTTAACTTTTACTAATCCACTGTTGTCATCCTTAGATTCCAAGCCTCATCTAAGCAGTTTTGATTGATGAAGAGCCTTGTGTTATGTAAGTTCATAAGTTGTAGGATAGAAGTTGGGAGGTCATGTTGCTGTTGTATAAGATGTTGGTGATGCCGCATTTAGAATATTGTGTTCAGTTCTGAGTACCATGTTATAGGAAAGATGTGCAGGAGTTCAAGCTGGAAAGGGTGCAGAGAAGATTTACGAAGATGTTGCCAGGACTAGAGGGTCTGAGCTATAGGGAGAGGTTGAGCAGGTTATTCCTTGGAGCACAGGAGGGTAAGGGGTGATCTTGTAGAGCTGTAAAATATCATGAGATTAATAGATTGAGTAAACACACAGAGTCTCTTGCCGAGAGTTGGGAAATCGAGAACCAGAGGATATAGGTTTAAGGCGAGGGGGGGAAAGAGTTAATAGGAGTCTGAGGGGTAACTTGTTCACACAAAGGTGTATGCAACGAGCTGCTGGAGGAGGTAGGGAGGCTGGGACTATCCCAACATTTAAGAAACATTTGGATAGGTACATGGATAGGACAGGTTTGGAGGGATATGGACCAAGCACAGGTAGGTGGGACTAGTTAGCTGGGACATTGTTGGCCAGTGTGGGCAAATTGGGCTGAAGGGCCTGTTTCCCACTGGATAACTCTATATGAAGCACAGACTTAACTTTTGCTAATTAGACAATAGACAATAGACAATAGGTGCAGGGGTAGGTCAATCGGCCCTTCGAGCCTGCACTGCCATTCACTGTGATCATGGCTGATCATCCCCAATCAGCACCGCTGTCAGCCTGTGCTTCCAAGCCTTCGCCGTGCAGTTGTAAATGATAAAGAACCTTGTCTTAAGTAAGTTCATAAGTTCTAGGAGCAGAAATTAGGCCATTCGGCCACTGAACCCCATTCTTCTGCCTTTCCCCCATAACCCCTGACACCCGTACTAATCAAGAATCTGTCAATCTCCTCCTTAAAAATATCCATTGACTTTGCCTCCACAGCCGTCTATGGCAAAGAACTCCACAGATTCGCCACCCTCTGACTAAAGAAATTTCTCCTCCTCTCATAGAAACATAGAAATTAGGTGCAGGAGTAGGCCATTCGGCCCTTCGAGCCTGCACCGCCATTCAATGTGATCATGGCTGATCATCCAACTCAGTATCCCGTACCTGCCTTCTCTCCATACCCCCTGATCCCCTTAGCCACAAGGGCCACATCTAACTCCCTCTTAAGTATAGCCAATGAGCTGGCCTCAACTACCCTCTGTGGCAGAGAGTTCCAGAGATTCACCACTCTCTGTGTGAAAAAAGTTCTTCTCATCTCGGTTTTAAAGGATTTCCCCCTTATCCTTAAGCTGTGACCCCTTGTCCTGGACTTCCCTAACATCGGGAACAATCTTCCTGCATCTAGCCTGTCCAACCCCTTAAGAATTTTGTAAGTTTTCTATAAGATCCCCTCTCAATCTCCTAAATTCTAGAGAGTATAAACCAAGTCTATCCAGTCTTTCTTCATAAGACAGTCCTGACATCTCAGGAATCAGTCTGGTGAACCGTCTCTGCACTCCCTCTATGGCAATAATGTCCTTCCTCAGATTTGGAGACCAAAACTGTACGCAATACTCCAGGTGTGGTCTCACCAAGACCCTGTACAACTGCAGTAGAACCTCCCTGCTCCTATACTTAAATCCTTTTGCAATGAAAGCTAACATACCATTCGCTTTCTTTACTGCCTGCTGCACCTGCATGCCTACCTTCAATGACTGGTGTACCATGACACCCAGGTCTCGCTGCATCTCCCCCTTTCCCAATCGGCCACCATTTAGATAATAATCTGCTTTCCCGTTTTTGCCACCAAAATGGATAACCTCAAATTTATCCACATTATACTGCATCTTCCAAACATTTGCCCACTCACCCAGCCTATCCAAGTCACCCTGCAGTCTCCTAGCATCCTCCTCACAGCTAACACTGCCCCCCAGCTTAGTGTCATCCGCAAACTTGGAGATATTGCTTTTCTATGTCTTTCTCCTTTCTATGTCCTTTAATTCTGAGGCTGTGGCCTCTTTTCCTAGACTTTACCACAAGTGGAAACATCCTCTCCACATCCACTGTAGTGCTATCTTGTGCGTTGGATAGGGAAGGGAATGATGCAAGTGCTGTTTAATTTAGTTCAGAGATACAGCGCTGAAACAGGCCCTTCAGCCCACCGAGTCCATGCCGACCAGCGATCCCCGCACATTAACACTACCCTACACATACTAGGGACAATTTACAATTTTACAAAGCCAATTAACCTACAAACCTGTATGGAGTGTGGGAGTAAACCGGAGCACCCGGGGAAAACCCACACGATCTCGGGGAGAACGTACATAGTCCGTACAGACAGCACCCATAGTCAGGATCAAACCCAGGTCTCTGGCGCTGTGAGGCAGCAACTCTTCCGCTGCACCACCGTTGCAGTGGCAAACAAATGTTCAATGTATTTTAACTAGTTCCTGAAAATAGTGAATAGTAATTATTGTAATCTCTTGCCCAGAGTAGGGGAATCGAGAATCAAGAACCGGTGAAGGGGGAAAGATTTAACATGAATCTGAGGGGTCACTTTTTCAGACAAAGGACGGTGGGTGTATGGAATGAGCTGCCAGAGGGGGTAGTTCAGACTGGGACTATCCCAACGTTAGGCAGGTACATGGATAGGACAGGTTTGGAAGGATTTGGACCAAACGTGGGCAGGTGGGACAAGTGTAGTTGGGCGGTGTGGGCGAGTTGGGCCAAAGGGCCTGTTTCCACGCTGTATGACTCTATGACTAGTCGCGAATAGTGAAGCCAGAGGAATGAATGTAGGCGGTGGGGGTGGGGGGTGGTGAAATAGGTGCGAGAGGAATATAGGGAGAAGTCGTGGCTACTCACCCATCAGAGTGCAATTTTCAAGATCCTTTGGAATAACTTTTGAATGCGCTGTGTTTCCAATCACCGGACCCCAGTCAGCGACGTATTTTGTCCTTTTTCCCATAATTTTATAACTCTATGACATGCAGATGGAGGAGATTGGTTTACAGTATCTTGGCATCACGATCAGCACAGACATTGCGGGACGAAGGGCCATCCTGTTTCTGTGCCATCCTGTTTCCCGTTCAAAATTCTCTGGCAATCCTACAATTCACCAGCAGCTGAATTCAGTGAATAATATTAAATCAAAAATCAAATTCCACAAAAAACCTAAATAATTTGTAATGAATTACAGGTGGCAGATGATTAAGAAGGAACTGCAGATGCTGGAAAAATCGAAGGTAGACAAAAATGCTGGAGAAACTCAGCGGGTGAGGCAGCATCTATGGAGCGAAGGAATAGGTGACGTTTCGGGTCGAGACCCTTCTTCAGACATTTCACCACAGATTTGCCCAGCACATTGTCAAGATTAGCTCCTTATTTCAGAATACTTTTAGTCCAGTCCATAGCTACCAAGGTCACATTCACATTTATTGTCACACGTACCAATTAAGGTACAGTGATATTTGAGTTACCATACAGCCATACAAGTAAAAAGAACACAATACACAATAGAATTTAACATAAACATCCACCACAGTGGAATCTGCATTCCTCACTGTGATGGAGGGTGATAAAGTTCAGCCAATCTTCCTCCTTAATGGCCCTGTCCCACTGTATGAGGTAACTCAAGAGCTCTCCCGAGTTTATAAAAAAAATCAAACTCGTGGTAAGCACGTAGAATGAACGTAGCGGGTACGTCGGAGCTCGGGGATCTCTCTTAGCGGCTCGTAACGCTAACGGCAGGTACTCGGGAAATGCGGTAAGCTCGGGAAAACTCGTGAAGATTTTTCAACATGTTGAAAAATGTCAGCGAGAGCCCCGAGTACTCACGAGCGCCAATTATTTGTAAATCTCTCAGTTCGAATCAGGGCAAACTTGTGAGAACTCTTGAAATAGCTCTGCCCCAGTGGGACAGCCCCGTTAGTTCACCCGTGGTTGGAGGGGCCATGAACCCTCCTCAGTCACCGCTACAGACGGCCCGATGTATAAGCCCTATCGTCAGGATGATCGAAACTCTGATGTCGGGGCGGATCACAGAACACACACACTCCGCGGCTTGGAGTTCGCGAATCGGCCGCTGCTTACGGAGACCGCAGCTTCACGATGTTAAAAACACACTACTTGTAGATCTTGAGTACGTGTTACGGTATTGATGTGAAAATATGTCAACGAAATACGATGACTTCATTTCAAGTGGGGAAGTGCGTGCCATGTTTGTGCTCGGGTTTCTGATCGAGAGCAATTTAGTCTAGTTTTGCCCCTGGAAGACCTTAACCCTGCATTATATTATAGAATCATTTGTTTACGAAGGAACTGCAGATGCTGGAAAAATCAAAGGTAGATAAAAATGCTGGAGAAACTCAGCGGGTGAGGCGGCATCTATGGAGCGAAGGAATAGAGGAGTTATTGATTGGGGACCATCAGCCATGATTGCAATGAATGGCGGTGCTGGCTCGAAGGGCCAAATGGCCTCCTCCTGCACCTATTTTCTATGTTTCTGTGTTTCTAGGAGGAGAACTTCTTTAAGTTATTATATTATAGAATCATATCTTTTTCACCACCAGATTCAGGGACAGTTTCTTTCCAGCTGTTATCATGCAACTAAACCATCCCACCACAACCAGAGATCAGTCCTGAACTACTATCTACCTCTGGTGTTCCTCGGACTACCCTTGACCGGACGTTGCCGGCTTCACCTTGCACGAAACGTTATTCCCTTTATCACTTATCTATACACTGTAAATGGACCGATCGTAATCATGTGTTGGCTTTCCGCCGACTGGTTAGCACGCAACAAAAAGCTGTTCACTGTATCTCGGTACACGTGACAATAAACTCAACTGAAAGGTCGCCCTGTACCGTTTCTCCAGAGATGCTGCCTGACCCGCTGAGTTACTCCAGCATTTTTGTGTCTATCTTCTGTTGTTTCTTTCTGCAGTGATAATCTCTTGGCCGATGATAGCGGACAATTTGTAACACTGGATACCAACGCAGGGTTTGCTTCATGCAGATGTGAAAATGATAAACATGTCTTTCTCTGCTTTATCACAGAGCTTATATACAAGCTGCAGATACACACATCAGTGAATACATCGCAGACAGACCCAGGGAAACGATCAGTTTCCATACATTGGGAGGTATGTATGTTTTTTTGCAATATTTATTTTCAGAGCAGCGGCCCCTATCGTCTTATGCAATTATATGGCGCGGCACGGTGGCGCAGAGGTAGAGTTGCTGCCTCATGGGCCTGTCCCACTTACGCGACTTTTTCGGCGACTGCCGGCACCCGTCATAAGTCGTTGCAGGTCGGCGAAAATTTTCAACATGCTGAAAACCCAGCGGCGACCAGAAAGATGCCACGACTCTTTGGGCGACTGAGCAGACGACTCACGACCATACAGGCCACATGTCGCGGGGTGAAGCCTGCAGGGTCGTGAGTAGTCGCCCAAAAGAGTCGTACCTTGTTCTGGATTTTCAAAATGTTGAACATTTTCGGGAATCTATAATAACCTATGACGGGTGCCGGCAGTCGGCGAAAAAGTTGTGTAAGTGGGACAGGCCCATCACAGCGGCAGAGACCAGGGTTTGATCCTGACTACGGGTGCTTGTCTGTACGGAGCTTGTGCGTTCTCCCCGTGACCCGCGTGGTTTTTCTCCGAGATCTTACGTTTCCCCCCCCCCCCCCCCCCCCCCCCCACACTCCAAAGACATAGGAAAACCCACGCAGGTCGCGTGGAGAACGTACTAACTCCGTGCAGACAGCGCCCGTGGTCAGGATGGAACCCTGGTCTCTGGCGCTGTGAGGCAGCAACTCTACCGCTGCACCACCGTGCCGCATGGTTAATCCCACATACCAAAGACATGCAGGTTTGTAGGTTTACCTGGCTTCTGTAAGTTGTCCCCCGGTGTGTCGGATGGAGCTGGTGTACAGGTACTCGCTGGTCGGGCGCGGACACGGTGAGCCAAAGGGCCTGTTTCCACCCTGTACAAAGTGCCGCCA
Source organism: Leucoraja erinaceus (assembly GCF_028641065.1). Taxonomy (NCBI): domain Eukaryota; kingdom Metazoa; phylum Chordata; class Chondrichthyes; order Rajiformes; family Rajidae; genus Leucoraja; species Leucoraja erinaceus. Next base: position 7,105,761 of record NC_073379.1, read on the forward strand.
TTAATCTTAATCAACAAGTGTGACTCCTCTTGCAGGCTGTAAAAGATTCAAGACATAATTGCACGTGGTACAACATCACCATCGAAAGGTTACCACCAGCAGAACCCAGAAACGTGAACACTATACAAGTAGGCGAAGATAATTGTGATCTCCAGCTCTCACAAGCGCCATATAAAGTGCGGGTTCAAGCGTACAACTCGGCTAGCCGTTCCCCTGCAAGTGAAATCGTGATCTCACCTTGCAACCCAATAGGTAAGCGGATATTTTGAATCAACCAGTGTCTTATCACTTGTTGTCAATTGCTTGATTTTATAAAATTTTCACTTATATTGTAACCTCAACTTTACGCAGAGCTAAGAAACAAGATAACTGCCACAGCACTTGGGAATGACAGCCTTTTCATTAGTTGGAATCCAATGGAGGGAAAATGGAAAAAATACGTCATTGACTGGGGCCCGGTGATTGGAAACCAAACGCATATTACGCATTCAAAAGTTATTCCAAAGAAACTTCAAAATTACACTCTGATGGGTGAGTTGCCAGTACTTCTCCCTATTCCTCTTGCACCTACCTCACCCCCCCCCCGCCCTCCACCTACATTCATTCCTCTGGCTTCACAATTCACGACTAGTCATAGAGTCAATCAGCGTGGAAACAGGCCCTTTGACCCAACTCGCTCCACTAGTCCCACCTGCCCATGTTTGGTCCAAATCCCTCCAAACCTGCCCTATCCATGTACCTGTCTAACTGTTTCTTAAATGTTGGGATAGTCCCAGCCTCAGCTACCTCCTCCGCAGCTTGTTCCATTCACCCACCACCCTTTGTGTGAAAAAGTTACCCCTCAGATTCCTATTAACTCTTTCCCCCTTCACCTTGAACCTACGTCCTCTGGTCCTCGATGTACCTACTCTGGGCAAGAGACTCTGTGCATCTACCCGATCTATTCCTCTCATCATTTTATACACAAGACTGAGTAGGCTGGGACTCTATCTCCTGGAACGCAGGAGGATGAAGGGTGTATAAAAGGTGTGTAAATGGAGGTGTATAAAATCATGAAAGGAACAGAGAGAATAGAATAATGCTGAGCAACACGGTGGCCCAGCGGTAGAGTTGCTGCCTCACAGCGCCAGAGACCCAGGTTCCATTCTGACTATGGGTGCTGTCTGTACGGAGTTTGTACCTTCCCTCCGTGACCCCGTGGGTTTCCACCGGGTGCTCTGGTTTCCTCCCACATCCCAAAGACCTCCAGGTTTGTAGGTAAATTGGCTTCAGTAAATTGCCCCTGGTGTATTGGATAGAACTAGTGTATGGGGTGATCGTGGTCGACACGGACTTGGTGGGCTGAAGGGCCTGTCTCCACACGGCACCTCGAAACGAAAAACGAAAACATCCTATTGCATTCATCAATTTCCACCTAAGATAGATGGCCTGAGAAGTTTATGCAAGTCGGGCTGATTGCATGCGTCAAAACAGGGTGGACCACTCGAAGGTTGCCCTGCTTGCGACTGCGGACAACCAGACCCCTCCCACATATCTTGAAAGACTGCCCACTGAGGCTTTTTCCTGGGGGCATCAAAGCCATCCACCCAGTAACTGATGCTGTCCTGGCCTGGCCTAGTCCTACAACTTTAGGCTGCGCACGCCATACGTAAGAGGAAGGTCTAAGAAGCTTGCACGTTCTCCCCGTGACCTGCGTGGGTTTTCTGCGGGTGCTCCGGTTTCCTCCAGCACTCCAAAGACACTACAGGTTTGTAGCTTAATTGGCTTTGTATAATTGTAAATTGTCCCTAGTGTGTGAAGGATAGTGTTAGTGTGTGGTGATCGCTGGTCGGCACAGACTCGATGGGCCGAAGGTCCTGTTTACGCACTGTATCTCTGAACTAAACTAAATTAAATTATAAACTAAGATAGGGAAACTCACGATGTGCCATTTTATGTTACCTGATTGTATTTGATTTCCATTGTTTGATCTCTTGTGGAATTACAGTCTATTTAATTTTCAACCATTCAGGGCAATTTCATCCAAAGCAACGATACAGAATAATGTTACACAAACGAGCTAAAAAGAGGCACAAGCTGACTCCACCCATTGAGGTAACCATTGGGATTGTCGATGTTTACACAGTAGAAGGAAGTATGTGAATCGGAACCGTTTACATTTTTTAATTTTCAATTTCATTTGTTCATTTAAAACAAAAAAATAGATCAGGCTACTAAACATTTTTTCGCTTTCAATTCAAGCACCAAGAGTTGGTCCCCCCAATATTATTGTCTCCGATATTCTGAAATCCTCTGCAGTCATACGATGGGATCACATACCTGAAGATGAATGTCAAGGCTTTCTCCAAGGCTACAAGATCTTTTATTATTCAAGGGATTCCAGCAAAAGCAACCTAACATGTAAGGTCCTGCTTGCTACAGAATGATATGCGGTACTCAATTTTATCCTCAATAGTTATTGGATTATTTTAAAGGCGGCGCGGTGGCGCAGCGGTAGAGTTGCTACCTTGCAGCGCCAGAGACCCGGGTTCGATCCTGACTACGGGGTGCTGTCTGTATGAAGTCTGTACGTTCTCCCCGTGACCCGCGTGGGTTTTAGTTTAGTTTAGAGATACAGCGCGGAAACAGGCCCTTCGGCCCACCGGGTCCACACCGACCAGTGATCCCCACACATTAACACAAGCCTACTAGGGGCAATTTACACTTGTACCATGTATACAAACCCGAGCCAATTAACCTACAAATATGTATGTCTTTGGAGAGTGGGAGGAAAGAAAGATTTGAAGAAGGGTCTCGATTCAAAGTCACCTATTCCTTATCTCCAGAGATCCCACCTGACCCGCTGAGTTACTCCGGCTTTTTGTGTCTATCTCAGGTTTGTGGTAGTTGATTGCCCTTGGTATAAATGTAAATTGTCCCTAGTGCCTGTAGGGTAGTGTTAATGTGCGGGGATCGCTGGTCCGTGCGGACTCGGTGGGCCGAAGGGCCTGGCACCGCGCTGTATCTCGAAACTGAACTAAACTAATTTAGCTTAGTTTAGTTTAGAGATACAGGGTGGAAACAGGCCTTTCAGCGACCTATGATCACCCATACACTAGCACTATCATTCACACCGGGGACAATTTATACAAGCCAATGAACCTACAAACCTGTACCACTTTGGAGTGTCGGAGGAAACCGGAGATCCCGGAGAAAACCCACGCAGGTCACGGGGAAAACGCACAAGCTCCAGACAGACAGCTACCGTAATCAGGATCGAACCCGGGTCTCTGGCGCTGTGAGGCAGCAACTCTAGCGCTGCGCCATCGTGGCTGGATTTTACTCTCCGTATCTTCCTCCTCATCCTGTCACCCAAAGGAAGGTCATCTCCCACTCTGAAATCCTAACCTTCTTACTGCTAATTTAGAACTTCTGTTGGGATTAGAGCTTCAAGTTTACGATACGATATAACTTTATTTATCCCAGGAGGGAAATTGATCTGTCAACAGTCATAAAAAACACAAAAGGACATGAAACATGAAATTAAAGTGACGTTACTTCCTGAGGGGACTGAGGAGATTCAGCATGTCTGCAGTGACTCTGACAAACGTCTACAGATGTACCATAGGCACCACAGTCGGCATTGCACCACAGCTGGTTTGGGAACAGCTCCGCCAAAGACCGCCAGGAATTGCTGAGAGGAGAGTCGTGGATGTAGCCCAGACAGCACTCCCCACCACTGACTCCATCTACACCTCACGTTGCCTTGGAAGGCAGCCAACATAATCAAAGACTTGTCCCACCCCTGGTCATTCCTTCTTCTCCCTGCTCCCATGCAGCAGAAGGCACCCAAGCTTGTCAGCGCGCACCACCACACAACTTCTTGCCCTCTGTTATCAGGCTTCTGAACGGCCCTTCCATAATCTATGGCCAGGGGTTCCCAACCTTTTTCGTCCCGTTTACCCCTGGCAACTTTAATAGCGCATAACAATGTTATTTCACTTAGTTATGAACAACTAATGATGAACAGATATAACAGAGCCAAACACAGTCAGTCAATGAGAAAAAATATGTACAAATCCAGAATCAATAAATTTACTCCCTGGGTTGGGATCCCTTGATCTAGGGTACTGTCCGATTCACCTCTACCCCATTGCGGACTTTGGACTTTTGTCTCTGGAACTGATGCGCTACAATGCTGGGAACTGCATTCTGGTCTCTGCATCTTCCCTTTTGCTCCATCTATCGTACAAGTTTACACTTGATTGTATTTCTGTATGGTATATCTGATCTGTTTGGATTGCATGCAAAACAATGCTTTTCACTGTACTTTGGTACATGTAGGACAATAATTAAACCTAAATCTATCTATAAAATAATCAACATTCTCAGGATTTGGAAAAGAAAAAAACTGCAGGGAAAACTGATGAGTAAAAGAATCATGGTCTTAGTTTGAGAAAGAACTGATTGATCCCTGGGATGGCTGGACTGTCATATGAGGAAAGATTGAAAGGACTAGGCTTGTATTCACTGGAGTTTAGAAGGATGAGGGGATGATCTTATAGAAACATCTAAAACTAAAAAAGGACTGGACAAGCCAGATGCAGGAAAAATGTTCCCAATGTTGGGCGAGTCCAGAACCAGGGGCCACAGTCTTAGAATAAAGGGGAGGTCATTTAAGACTGAGGTGAGAAAAAACTTTTTCACCCAGAGAGCTGTGAATTTGTGGAATTCTCTGACACAGAGGGCAGTGGAGGCAGTGGAGGCCAAATGGATGGATTTAAGAGAGAGTTAGATAGAGCTCTAGGGGCTAGTGGAATCGAGGGATATGGGGAGAAGGCAGGCACGGGTTATTGATTGGGGACGATCAGCCATGATCACAATGAATGGTGGTGCTGGCTCGAAGGGCCAAATGGCCCCCTCCTGCACCTATTTTCTATCTATCTATCTATCTATCTATCTATCTATCTATCTATCTATCTATCTATCTATCTATCTATCTATCTATATATCTATCTATCTATCTATCTATCTATCGATGCTGGAAAATCGAAGGTAGACAAAAAATCTAGAGAAACTCAGCGGGTGAAGCAGCACCTATGGAGCGAGGGAATCGGAGCATCAAGAAAGGTCTCGGCCCAAAACGTCACCTATTCCGTCACACCACAGATGCTGCCTCACCCGCTGAGTTTCTCCAGCTTTTATGTCTACCACAGTCTTTGTTTAGTTTAGTTTAGTTTAGAGATACAGCTTGGAAACAGGCCCTTCGGCCCAACGGGTCCACGCCGACCAGCGATCTCCCCATTAACATTATCCTACACACACTGGGGACAATTTACAATTGGACCAAGCCATTTAACCTTTGGAGTGTGGGAGGAAACCGGAGCACCCGGGGGAAAACCAACGCATGTCATGGGGAGAACGTACAAACTTCGTACAGACAGCACCCGTAGTCAGGATCGAACCTGGGTCTCTCGTGCTGTAGGGCAACAACTCTGCCGCTGCGCCACGATGTTGCCCTCTATTCTCTTGGCAATCCAGTTGCCCATGACATCCTCTTCCAGATTTTCCATTCTGCTAATCCATTGTATCTTTCAGACCTTGCAGCTGTCACAGTGAACTCTTCCACCACAAATTACACCCTCACTGGGCTTTTGCACAAGACCTTCTATGCCCTGGAAATCTCGGGATTCACCAAGGCTGGAGAAGGAGCCAAGAGTCGACTGGTGGCATTTGAAACCAACTTTGGTAATGTTAACAAAATCATTCGGTTACGGTGAAGAAAGCTAATGGAATGTTGGCCTTCATAACAAGAGGGTTTCAGTATAGGAGTAAAGAGGTTCTTCGGCAGTTGTATAGGGCTCTGATTAGACCACACCTGGAGTATTGTGTACAGTTTTGGTCTCCTAATTTGAGGAAGGACATCCTTGTGATTGAGGCAGTGCAGCGTAGGTTCACGAGATTGATCCCTGGGATGGCGGGACTGTCATATGAGGAAAGATTGAAAAGACTAGGCTTGTATTCACTGGAGTTTAGAAGGATGAGGGGAGATCTTATAGAAACATATAAAATTATAAAAGGACTGGACAAGCTAGATGCAGGAAAAATGTTCCCAATGTTGGGCGAGTCCAGAACCAGGGGCCACAGTCTTAGAATAAGGGGGAGGCCATTTAAGACTGAGGTGAGAAAAAACTTTTTCACCCAGAGAGTTGTGTATTTGTGGAATTCCCTGCCACAGAGGGCAGTGGAGGCCAAATCACTGGATGGATTTAAGAGAGAGTTAGATAGAGCTCTAGGGGCTAGTGGAATCAAGGGATATGGGGAGAAGGCAGGCACGGGTTATTGATTGGGGACGATCAGCCATGATCACAATGAATGGCAGTGCTGGCTCGAAGGGCCGAATGGCCCCCTCCTGCACCTATTTTCTATGTTTCTAGTGCACAACCTCTCCCAATAGGTCAGGGACTCGAGTCCTGGCAACAACCTCATAAATCTTCCCTGTACCCATTCCAGCTTTCCAGTCGACCCATCCAACCGCGACTGGTAAGCAGTCCTGAACAGTCCTCTCTACCTCATTGGGGACCCTTGGACTATCTTTGATCGCACTTTATTACCTTGCGTTAAACGTTATTCCCCTCTCCGGTACCTGTACACAGCGAATGCTCAATTGTAATCTTTCCGCTAGCACGCAACAGAAGCGTTTCACTGCACCTCCGTACACGTGACAATAAAATACACTCCTTCTTCTTCTTGCGTATGGCGTGCACAGCCTAAAGTTGTAGGACAACTTGTTCTATTTGATCTTATTTGATTGTGCACGCCGGGTTGATTGCATTTGTCGAAACAGGGCGGACCACGTGAAGGTTGCAATCTCCCACCCCATAGAATACACTGAACTCAATTGAATTGAAGTCATCGGAGCTGAATTAGGCCCTTCGGCCCATCGGGTCTACTCCGCCATTCAGTCATGGCTGATCTATCTTCCCCTCTCAAGCCCATTCTCCTGCCTTCTCCCCTTAACCCCTGACATTCAGATGAACAGCAGGTTGAGGGAATCGCTTGAACAGATTGCTAAGTTGTATTTTTTATCCATCATTCTGAAGGGGAGTCCAGTAGTTTTGGTAATAAATCCATGGAATCTTTTTTTTTTAGGAAACCCCCCCAGGTGGATGGGGTGAGAAATATTGCCAGTAACTCATGGCCATGAATGGCGACTGCATGGTGAAGCAGAAAGTGGTTACAGACTAAACCGCGCATCATTATTGAAATGCAATACCTTCACTTCATGGGAGCATTTCAGCTATTTCAACGATAAATAGTTCTGGCAAATGACAAACAAGAATCTACAGTATCTAAGTATAGAATGTAAGGGCGGCACGGTGGCGCAGCCGTAGAGTTGCTGCCTTACAGAGCTTGCAGCGCCGGAGACCCGGGTTCGATTCTGTACGGAGTTTGTATGTTCTCCCCGTGACCTGCATGGGTCGGGATCCACCACCTCACCCGGTCTACGCACCACGTTTTCGGGGGAACTTCCGAAGGGGGGGGGGGGGGGCGGGATTTCAAGTGCGCTCTCGTAGTTTTGCGCGGATTGAAGGAGGTGCCGGACTACAATTTGCCGGAAAATCAGTGGTGGACCTGTATAACATTTTCCCATTTATTTCAATCATTTGTTAATTGAATGAGTAGGTAATGTAATGAAGCTCCCATCTCCGAACTCGGAAGCCTTCCTGATAGCATAGAATGTTGTAGGAAGGAACTGCAGATGCTGATTTACACCAGATGTAAATAATTAGTGCCACCGTACTAATCAAGAACTTATCAATCCCCACCTTAAAAAATATCCATTGACAGCCTCCACAGCCTTCTGTGGCAATGAATTCCGCAGATTCATAGAAACATAGAAAATAGGTTCAGGAGGAGGCCATTTGCCCCTTTGAGCCAGCACCACCATTCAATATGATAATGGCTGATCATCCACAATCAGTATCCCATTCCTGCTTTCTCCCCATGTCCCTTGATTCCATTAGCCTCTAGAGCTATATCTATCTCTCGCTCTCTCTGAACCACCCTCTGGCTAGAGTCTCCTCTTCCTCATTGCGGACATTGGACTTTGTCTCTGGAACTGATGCTCTCCAATGCTGAGAACTATATTCTGCCCTCTGTACCTTTCCCTTTGCTCAACCTTGTGTACTTGAGTTTGGCTCGATTGTATTTATGTATAGTATTATCCGATGTGAGCGTGAACCATGTAAAACAAAGCTCTTAATCGAAAGCCAGTACACGTGGCAATAAGAAACCTAAATGTATAAAATCGTAATCTTTGGATTTTTGTTACAGGTGCTTTGGTTAAAGTCGCTGTTGGAGTTTGCATTGCGATTACCATTTTAGTGTTTCTCGTGTCATGGATCTGCACGCTTCTTGTTAAAAGGTGAGTAGAGTTAGGACAAACGTGACAATGTAATTCTGGAATTTAGTTTGGTTCAGTTTAGAGATACAACGCGGATACACCGAGTCTGCGCCGACCAGCGATCTCCGCACACTAACACTAACCCACACACACACACACACGAGGGACAATTTACATTTATACCAAGCCAATTAATCTACAGTCTTCACAGTCTTCAGTCTGAAGAAGGGTTTCGGCCCGAAACGTTGCCTATTCCCTTCGCTCCATAGATGCTGCTGCACCCGCTGAGTTTCTCCAGCATTTTTGTCTACCTTCAATTAACTTACAAACCTGCGCGTCTTTGGAGTGTGGGAGGAAACCGGAGCACCCGGAGAAAACCCAGGCAGGACAAGGGGAGAACGTACAAACTCTGCACAGACAGCACCTGTAGTCAGGATGGAACCCGGGTCTCTGGCGCTGTGAGGCAGCGACTCTACCGCTGCGCCACCGTGCCACCATGCCCGTAGCTAAACAATAATAGACACAGATATAAAACAAAGTGCTGGAGTAACTCAGCGGGACAGGCAGCATCTCTGGAGAATATGGATGGGTGACGTTCTGGGTTGGGAATGTCGCAAAGCCGAAACATCGCCCATCCTTTTTCTCCAGAGATGCTGCATGACCTGCTGAGTTACTCCAGCACTTTGTGTCTCTCTTTGGTATTAAGTACCTGCAGTTCCTTGTTTATACAATAAAAGGGAGAACCTGGACTGTATCTATCTACAATCTCTGAACCTCCCACCCCCCACCCCCCCACTCCTCCCTTCTCCCCCTCCCCACACCCACCCTCCATTCAAACATCACCATACTTACATAACGGTGGCGCAGCGGTAGAGTTGCCGCCTTACAGCGAATGCAGCGCTAGAGATCCATTATTGACTACGTGTGCCGTCTGTACGGAGTTTGTACCTTTTCCCCGTGACCTGCGTGGCTTTTCGCCGAGATCTTCGGGTTTCCACACTCCAAAGACGTGCAGGTTTGTAGGTTAATTGGCTTGGTAAACGTGAAAAATTGTCCCGAGTGGGTGTGGGATAGTGTTAATGTGCGGGGATCGCTGGTCGGCGCCGACCCGGTGTGCCGCAAGGGCCTGTTTCCGCGCTGTATCGCGAAACTAAATTAATTATTGTAAGAGTCTAACATTGCAAAAACATTACTTTTAGAATAAAGAAAATATTTTGGCCAAATATACCGAATCCTGGAAACAGTCACGCCATCCGGATAATGCGAAGAGTTTCATCAACGGTATGTATATTTTTTTATTGATCATTGAACAGAACCACACAGAAGGCCCTTTCTCCCACAATGTCTGTGCCGAACATCGTGCCACGACCATCGCTTATCCAACTGTACATGATCCATACCCCTCCGTTCCCTGCATATCCTTTCCAAAAATCGCATCTGCCTTAACCATCACCCCGGCAGCGCATTCCAGGCACTCACCACCCTCCGTGTAAAAAAACGTCCTTCAAACATTGCCCCTCTCATGTTAAATCAATGGGCACGGTGGCGCAGTGGTAGAGTTGCTGCCTCACAGCGCCAGAGACCCAGGTTTGATCCAGACTATGAGAGTTGTATGTCTGGAGTTTGTACGTTCTCCCCGTGACCACGTGGGTTTTCTCCGGGTGCTCCGGTTTCCTCCCACACACCAAAGACGTACAGGTTTGTAGGTTAGCGGGTGAAGCTGCATCTCTGGAGAGAAGGAAGGGGCGACGTTTCGGGTCGAGTCCTTCTTCAGTCTGAAACTTCGCCCATTCTTTCTCTCCAGAGATGCTGCCTCGCCCGTTGAGTTACTCCAGCATTTTGGGTCTACCTTCGATTTAAACCAGCATCTGCTGTTCTTTCTTACACGGGTTTGCAGGTCAATTGGCTTCAGTAAACATTGTAAATTGTCCCTGGTGTGTGAGGGATAGTGTTAGTGTGTGGGGATCATTGGTCGGCATGGACTCGGTGGGTCTAAGGGCATGTTTCCGCGCTGTATCTCTCAACTAAACTAAAACTAAACTGAACCTTCGTTATCACCTCTTCCACAGCCAACAATGGACCATTGTGGGCTCCACCTTTCTTTAGTCATCGGGGCCGGCTCTGATTTGTTCTGTACCTTTTCATACCTCTAATTTCCCTCTCCCCTGACTCTCAGTCTGAAGAAGGGTCTCGACCCGAAACGTCACCCATTCCTTTTCTCCAGAGATGCTGCCTGTCCCGCTGAGTTACTCCAGCTTTTTTGTGCCTGTCTTTGGTGTAAACCAGCATCTGCAGTTCCTTCTTACACTAAATAGTGTTCAAATGTTGATCTTGATATCAACACCACATTGTTGATGATTAAACAAAAATGTGAACGCAGTGCGATAACATCAAGGAAACATCAGTGGGTACACACAGCATTCTGTGGCTGGCGAAGACACAAAAAGCTGGTGGAACGCAACAGCTCAGACAGCATCTCTGGTGAAAAGGAGTAGGTGACATTTTGGGTCGAGACCCTTTAGACTGAGAGTGAGGGGAAAAGAAAACGGGAGATATAGACGATGTCACTGGTTTGGAATAGACAATAGTCGATAGACAATAGGTGCAGGAGTAGGCCATTCGGCCCTTCGAGACAGCACCGCCATTCAATGTGATCATGGCTGATCATCCACAATCAGTACCCCGTTCCTGCCTTCTCCCCATATCCCCTGACTCCACTATCTTTAAGAGCCCTATCTAGCTCTCTCTTGAAAGTATCCAGAGAACCGGCCTCCACCGCCCTCTGAGGCAGAGAATTCCACAGGCTCTGCCTCAGAGTGTGAACAAGTTTCACAGTGTGAAAAGGTTTTTCCTCATCTCCGTTCTAAATGGCTTACCACTCATTCTTAAACTTCTCTCTTGAAAGCATCCAGAGAATTGGCCTCCGCTGATCTTCTGAGGCAGAGAATTCCACAGATTCACAACTCTCTGGGTGAATATTGCAGATGTAGAGAGATATCGAACAAATGAATGAAAGATATGCAAAGAAGTTACGAAGAAGAAGGAGCCAGGCCAATGTTAGCTGTTCACAAGTTATAGAAGTAGAATTAGGCCATTCGGCCCATCAAGTCCACTCTACCCTTCAATCATGGATGATCTCTGCCTCCTCATCCCATCTTCCTGCCTTCTTCCCATAACCCCTGACACCCAATCTAATCAAGAATTTGTCTATCTCTGCCTTAAAAATATCCACTGACGGCCTCCACAGCCCTCTGTGACAATGAATTCCACAGATTAACTACCCTCCGACTAAAGATGTTCCTCCTCACCTCCTTTATAAAAGAGCACCCTTTAATTCTGAGGCTATGTCCTCTGTTCCTGGACTCTCCCATCAGTGGAAGCATCATATCCACATGCACTCTATCTATGCCTTTCATTAATTCTGTAAGTTAATTCACAAGTGGTGGGCTAGGTGAAAAGGAGTTACAGACAATGAGACTCAACAAGATGACTTTGAAGCTAGAACAATGACGGGTGGGGGAGAGACGGAGAGAGAGGGGAAGCAAGGCTTACTTGAAGTTAGAGAAATCAACAGTCATGCCACTGGGTTGTAAGCTGGCCAAGCGAAATACGAGACGCTGTTTCTCCAATTTTCGTTTGGCCTCACTCTGACAATGGAGGAGGCCTCGGACAGAAAGGTCAGGGTGGGAATGGGAAGGGGAATTAAAGTGTCTGTCTTTAGTCTACTGACAATGTTGATTTTATAATTGCGAACGCATGTTATTGTCCCCTTTGCGTCATTAGCCTCAGCACGTCGTTGGATCGCCATGTCTCCACGCCAGCTTGCTTGAGATAGAAAGCGACGAGGCCCTCGAAAACCTGCACACCATTGAAGAGATCACCACTTCCCTCACCGATTGCAGGTCGCAAGAGAGCGAAGCGAGCAATGCGCTGGAGCACAAACCCCTGAGCGATCCGGCGGGCAGACTGGCTGCGGCACAAGTCACGGATTACACAACCATGGAGGACTTCCAACAAATAATGCCAATGCTTGCCTGCAACAATACGCCCTCCAGGAGCGAGGCAGAATGCGATGGCCGGCAACAGAGTGGTGGCACTGTCATTCAGAGCTATCTAAAGCAGAGAGTCCATCATGCAGGCACAGACCCGACGGCACAAAACACATTGATTCCACTTGCTCCTGAATGCCCAGAGTTGCTGGACAACTTTGATAACATCAAAGCCACACAGACCCTGCACTCGCCGAGTTTATGGAAACCAAATTCTTGAATACGCTTCTGCGATCTGGTGGAAACTGCACAAACAAATGATTCAAGGACTGTTCATGCAAATGTGTCTTGTTCAGCGGCATTCAAACAGCACAAAGCAGTGAAGTTGAAGAGAAGACTCCTTCATTCACCGTGATCAAACGTATCACCGCACGACTGCGCGAAAGAACTTCAGCCATTATAACATGCGGGGCAGTTTGAGAGACGGGCGCGTGCACACACAACGCAGCGGGAACGCGATGGATGAGGAGGGTGGGATGGAGAAGCAATTACAGTCACGGTGGCCCAGCGGTGAAGTTGCTGCCTTACAGCAAGATGCAGCGCCGGAGACCCGGGTTCGATCCCGACTACGGGCGCTGCCTTTACGCAGTTTGTACGTTCTCCCCGTGACCTGCGTGGGTTTTCTCCGAGATCTTTGGTTTCCTTCCACATTCCAAAGAAGTACAGGTTTGTAGGTTAATTAGCTTCGGTAAATATAAAAAATAAAAATATTAAAAATAAAAATGTTCAGTAAAAAATTGTCCAACTTCCAGTATTGTCCCTGGTGGACTCTTCGGAAGGTGCAAGGTACAATAACATGACAACTCCAGAGTATTGAGTATAGAAGCTGGGAGGTCACGTTGCAGTTATATAAGACGTTGGTGTGGCCACATTTAGACTATTATGTTCAAAAAGGAACTGTTTTATTTTGTATTGTGTGTTCTTTTTTCATTGTACTGCTGCTGGCAAATTCAGTTCACTGCACATTATGTGCAAGTGACGAATAAAACTTGACTTGACTTGTACCCTCGATGTAGCCCCATTGGTACACTGTAACCCTTGACTGCCCGACCCCGGTTGGTAGTCGGTTGAGACAGTCATGGGCTAAAGGGCCTGTTTCCATGCAGTATGGCTCTGTAACTATATGTGGGACATGTTGGGAGACAAGATTGCGTACATGGCAGGAGGAAGGTGATGGATGACGAAGCTGCGGAGAGAGATCTTATTGAAACATATAAAATTATTAAGGGTTTGGACACGCAAGAGGCAGGAAACATGTTCCCGGTGTTGGGGGAGTAAGCCATTTAGAACAGAGATGAGGAAACACCTTTTCACGCAGAGAGTTGTGAGTCTGTGGAATTCTCTGCCTCAGAGGGCGGTGGAGGCCGGTTCGCTGGATGCTTTCAAGAGAGAGCTAGATAGGGCTTAAACATTGTGGAGTCAGGGGATATGGGGAGAAGGCAGGACCGGGGTAGTGATTGGGGATGATCAGCCATGATCACATTGAATGGCGGTGCTGGCTCGAAGGGCCGAATGGCCTACTCCTGCACCTATTGTCTATTGTCCATTGAGAAGCAATTACAATAAAACGACAGCTCCTGGCCAAAGTTGAGGCCTGTCGGGAGCGGGGGAAGCTGCACGTGTGGCGCAAGGCCTGTCTGACTGTCTGGACTCCAGACGTAAGTATGCCTGTGGTGGGACCAAGGATGTCGTTCGTGTGTTTCAGTGCGAAGAGACACTTCCCTGATGTGTGGAGAATGACAAAACGAGGAGATTGAGGATTGAGAATGAGGAGATTACAGGAACATGGCGGGGCAAGGAAAGTCTTGCTTGCTGCTCTCTGCAACTGGACCCTCGCACTGGTGAAGTTTAACATCATGGTGATGGGGGGGGGGGGGGGGGGGGGGGGGAGGCTGAGCTGTGTATCCTGGATTGAGAGGGTGTAAAATGCTTAAATGGATACCCAGGACCCAAGAACGAGAGGATATGGGAACATTACATTGCAAACCTCTACCTAGGACATAATGGAATTAATGTAACAAAATGGTCCCAATACACTGTGAAAATAACTACTCTGATATTCCTAACGCACCCAGTTTCATGTTTTGCTTGAGGTAAATAGAATATGATTATTTGGGTAATATTTTGGATAATATAATCACCAATTCAGGTCAGCACGGAATCATCGGATAAAATGACGCACTAAAACTCCTACGTCAGTGACCAAGTGAGAAAGGAAGCTGGTGGGTAAGATCATCTCTGACCCCTCTCACCCTGGCCACAAACACTTTGAATCACTTCCCTCTGGAAGGCGAGTCTGGACTGTCAAAGCTGCCACAGCCAGACATAAACACAGCTTTGTTCCACGAGCTCAACTGAATCACCAAAAATCTGTAGCCTCCCTTTGCTCTGGTATTTAATGTAATTCACATGTTTAATGGGTAATGTTTTTTTATTATTGTTTTATGTGTCATTCCTAACTGTCACTGTAGGTCCTGTTGTCACTTGTGGGCGGAGCACCAAGGCAAATTCCTGGTATGTGAATACTTGGCCAATAATCATATTCAATCTTTGTGCGAAAATGTTACTCCTCGGGTTTCTATTAAATATCCCCCCCCTCACCTTAAACCTATGTTCTCTGGTGCTCGATTCCCCTACTCTGGGCAAAAGACTCTGTGTGTACATTGGTAGAACCAGCCACGTGATTCTGCAGAGAGAACTAGATGCAAATAGAAATGCAGGGTATAAAAAAGAAACTCCAGGAGGAACTCAGCAGGTCAGGCAGCATCTATGGAGGGAAGTGGAATTAGAAGGTCCACTTGCCTCCACGAATGCTGCGTGATCCACTAATAATCAGCAGTTTGTTTTTTACTCACGATTCCGGCATCTGCAGAGTTCAGTTGAATTGAATTTATTGGCACGTGGCACAAAACAACATCTCTGTGGAAAGGGGCAGTGATGGGAAGATGTGGCCTAGTGGTAAAATCCCGTTGGAACAGAGAAGATTTACAAGGATGTTGCCAGGGCTGGAGGGTCCAGGTTTAAGGTGAAGGGGAAAAGATTTCATAGGAATCTGAGGGGTCACTTTTTCACACAAAGGGTGGTGGATGCATGGAGCAAAATGTCAGAGGAGGTGGAAGGTACACAGAATTGATGGAGAAACTCAGCGGGTGCAGCAGCATCTATGGAGCGAAGGAAATAGGCGATGTTTCGGGCCGAAACCCTTCTTCAGACTGATGGGGGGTGGGGGGGGGGAGGAGGAGGAGCCCGAGGGCGGGCGGATAGGAGGGTGGGAGGAGACAACTAGAGGGTTAAGGAAGGGGAGGAGATAGCAAGGGCTAGCAAAATTGGAAGAATTCAATGTTAATGCCCTCCGGTTCTTCCTCGACCAGAGGAGCAACCTATACCCAGCTACCATGGCTGTCAGAGGAGGTAGTTGAGGCTGGGACTATCTCAACATTTAAGAAATAGACTGGTACATGGATAGGACAGGTTTGGATGGATATGGCCCAAATGTGGGTGGTTGGGACTAGTGTAGCTGGGACATGTTGGCCAGAGTTGGCAAGCTGTGCCAAAGGCACATATTCCACACTGTATCACTCTATGACTATGGAGGGAGAATGGGGTTGAGAGGGATTGATAGACCAGCCATGATTGAACGGCAGAATAGACTCGATGGGCCGAATGGCTTTGTCCTGCTCATAAGACGTGAACATTTGATCAATGGTGACTGAATGTCATTGACAGCCTGCCACATGGCTCACGACATACTAGAACATAGAGCAGGTAATCAGATGGCAAGATTTGTAGGTTGACTGCTGACGCCCACACATACATCCTCTGAGAGGAGTCGTGTCTCACTGTGGTTTCCGCAAAACCTCGCTGCGATTCATTACTCGGTCGTTTCACTCCTGAAAGTATTTTTCTACAGGTGGGGAGGGGGGGGGGGGGTGGAAAAGTCATGGAAAGTTCAGAATGAAAGGTCGCAAAATTCCAAGCCTGTACACACACCTCCATCACCGCCCGTTTGTTTCCTCCTTCATTAACAACAGTCGAATGGCATTTAGACAGGGTGGCACTCATAGAGTATGTGCGTTCACTTCTGGGCACCACGCTACAGGAAAGACCTTGTCAAGCTGGAAAGGGTGCAGAGGACGTTGCCTGGACTAGAGGGTGTGAGCTTATAGGGAGAGGTTAAGCAGGCTGGGACTCTATTCCCAGGAGCACAGGAGAATGAGGGGTGATCTTATAGAGGTGTATAAAACCATGAGAGGAATAGATCGGAGTCTCTTGCCCTGAGTAGGTGAATCGAGGACCAGAGGACATAGGTTTAAGGTGAAGGGGGAAAAGATTTGATAGGAATCGGAGGTGAGGGGTAACTTTTTCCACACAAAGGGTGGTGGGTGCATGGCACAAGCTGCCAGAGGAGGCAGTTGAGACAGGTAGGACTAGTTAGACAGGTACATGGATAGGACAGGTTTGGAGGAATATGGGCCAAGCGCAGGCGGGTGGGACTAGTGTAGCTGGGACCGGTTGGCCAGTGTGGGCAAGTTGGGCCAAAGGGCCTGTTTCCACACTGTGTCACTCTATGAATCGAGGACTATGACCAGAGTCCCAGATTCGACCCTGACTACGAATGCTGTCTGTACAGAGTTTGTACGTTTTCCCTGTGACCGCAAGGAATTTCTCCGGGTGCTCGAATTTCCGCCCAAGATAGACCAGCCATGATTGAATGGCAGAGTAGACATGATGGGCCGAATGGCCTAATTCCGATCCTACGACTTATGAACACTGCTGTGAACTAGATTCTGCAACATGGATCAAATTAGTCGGGGGGGGGGGGGGGAGGAGTTTAGGGAATAGAGTCATAGAGCACGGAAACAGACCCTTCGGCCCAACTTGTCCATGCCGACCAAAATGCCCCATCTACACTAATCCCATCTGACGCTTTTGGCCCATTTCCCTAAATTCATAAATTCTAGGAGGAAAACTAGGCCATTCGGGCCATCAAGTCTACTCTTCCATTCAATCGAGGCTGATCCATCTTTCCCTCTCAAACCCCTTCTCCCCATAACCCCCGACACCCGTACTAATCAAGAATCTATCTATCTCCGCCTTAAAATATCCATTAACTTGGCCTCCACACCCGTCTGTGGCAAATAATTCCAGATTCACCATCCCCTGACTGAAGAAATTAATTCTCATCCCCATTCTATAAGTTCGCCCTTTTGGTCTGAGGCAATGACCTCTGGTCCAAGACTCTCCCACTAATGGAATAGACAATAGGTGCAGGAGTAGGCCATTTGGCCCTTCGAGCCAGCACCGCCATTCAATATGATCATGGCTGATCATCTCTAATCAGTACCCCGTTCCTGCCTTCTCCCCATATCCCCTGACTCCGCTATCTGTAAGAGCGCGATCTAACTCTCGTAAAAGCATCCAGAAAAACGGCCTCCACCGCCCTCTGAGGCAGAGAATTCCACAGACTCACAACTCTCTGTGTGAAAAAGTGTTTCCCATTCTCTGTTCTAAATGGCTTACCCCTTATTCTTAAACTGTGGCCCCTGGTTCTGGACTCCCCCAACATCGGGAACATGTTTCCTGCCTCTAGTGTGTCCAAACCCTTAATAATCTTATACGTTTCAATAAAATACCCTCTCATCCTTCAAAATTCCAGAGTGTACAAGCCCAGTCGCTCCATTCTCTCAGCATAAGACAGTCTCGCCATCCCGGGAATTAACCTGGTGAACCTACGCTGCACTCCCTCAATAGCAAGAATGTCCTTACTCAAATTTGGGGCCAAAACTGCACACAATGCTCTAGGTGTGGTCTCACTAGGGCTCTGTACAATCCAGGCGATATTCTGGTAAATGATTTCTGCACCCTCTCCAGTGCTTCCACATTCTTCCTGTCATGTGGCAGTGGGGTAGCTGAAGATAGGTTTAATTCAGAATTGAGAAAACAAGTCAGTCAGCCAGAGATGTGTCGGAAGGAACTGCAGATGTTGATTTATCTGCACCGAAGATAGACCCAAAGTGCTGGAGTAACTCAGCGGGTCAGGCAGCATCTCTGGACAGAAGGAATAGGTGACGTTTTGGGTCTGAAGAAGGGTCCCAACCTGAACCCTTTTATCGCCTGACCCGCTGAGTTACTCCGTCCGGCACATTGTGTCCATAACCAGAGATTTTAGTTTAGTTCAGAGATACAGCGTGGAAACAGGCCCTTAGGCCCACCGAGTCCGTGCCGACCAGTGATCCCCACACACTAACACCATCCTACACACACTGGGGACAATTTACACATTCACGTCAAGCCAATTAACCTACAAACCCGTACGTCTTTGGAGTGTGGGAGGAAACGGAAGACCTCGGGAAAAAACCCACACAGGTCACGGGGAGAACGTAGTTAGGATTGAACCCGGGTCTCTGGCACTGTGAGGCAGCAACTCTACCGCTGCGCCACCGTGCCGCCCTAAAAGGTGCGCGTTTGACATGAATGAATAATTAAGTCAAGTGGGTGCAGTCACTTATTGTGAGCATACATTGCAGTTTGTCAAACATTTCACCCGTGAAAAGTCACACGATACGGGCCACTTGTTGCATTTCAAAATAGAAATGTAGTCGACACTGAGAGAGTAACACCCTGAACAAGGTGCCGGGAGCGACATTTTGTCATGTTTTCTTGTAATGGTGTGAAAATTGGATTTTCAGTTTAGTTTTTTTTTAGTTTGGTTTAGAGATACAACGTGGAAACAGGCCCTTCGGCCCAACAGTCCACACCAACCAGCGATCCCCGCACACTAACACTATCCTACACACACTAGGGGCCATTTACAATTCACACGAATGCAATCAACCTGGCGTGCACCCGGCGTGCACGAACAGAAGATCAAACAGAACAAGTTGTCTTACAACTTTAGGCTGTGCATGCCATACGCAAGAAGAAGAAGAAGACTTATACAGCCAATTATCCTACAAACCAGTACATCTTTGGAGTGTGGGTGGAAACCGGGGTTCCCGGGAAAACCCACGCAGGTCACGGGGAGAACTTACAAACTCGAACCCGGGTCTCTGGAGCTGTGAGGCAACGACTCTACTGCTGCACCACCATGCCACATAGTTTGTACAAACACTCCTCGTCGCTCAGTTTCGACAACATCCTTGTGAATCTTTTCCAGTTTACTCATATCCCTACCATAATATGGCACACAATACTCCCAAGTGTGGTCTCTCCAACGTCTTGTCCAGCCGCAACATAACGTCCCCAACTCTAAGTTGGTGTGGACATTTTCACCCTACTAAGTGGTCCAACCAATAAAGGCAAGTCTGTTGTACACATTCTTCACTACCTGTATCGCGCCTCTCAGTCTTTCTGTTCCACAGCACATCCCCAGAAGTTAAATAGGATTGTTTTTCTTACTACTAATTAATTGCTTCTGGTGCTGGCCGTCCATTTAGTGTCCAACCTCTCCATCCACATGAGGGTCTGGGTGCATTGTTCAATGTGTTTGCTGATATGGGAGTCAATAGACAATAGGTGCAGATTTCAGAGTGTACAAGCCCAGCCGCTCCATTCTCTCAGCATCCCGCCATCCCGGGAATTAACCTTGTAAACCTACGCTGCACTCCCTCGATAGCAAGAATGTCCTTCCTCAAATTAGGGGACCAAAACTGCACACAATACTCCAGGTGTGGTCAGGGGTTATGGGGAGAAGGCAGAAGATTGGGGTTAGGAAGAAGGAGAGATAGATCAGCCACGATTGAATGACGGAGTAGACCTGATGGGCCAAATGGCCCAATTCTGCTCCTATCACTAATGATAATGAACGTATATGCCTAACATGGTCAGAGGTTGAGGAGAGACTTGATAGAAGTACATAAAATTATGATAGGGCAGACACATGGTGATAATGTTCGGGACAATCGATAGATTCACAGTGGTGCAGCGGTAGAGTTGCTGCCTTACAGCGTCAGAGACCCGGGTTCGACCCTGACTACAGGTGCCGTCTGTATGGAGTTTGTACGTTCTCCCTGTGACCTGCGAGGGTTTTCTCCGGGTGCTCCAACCTGTTTCTCTAAACTAAATCGAAGCAGACTGCTTCACACTTCCCCTTTTGAGAAGTGTGTGTTACTTTACTAATTGCAACCTACACACAAATTTAGATTCCCATTGAGATCGGTCGATGGGAAGAACACAAATGCGGGGTGCAGCCCGATCTTAGTAGATTTGATTTTTAAAAATGACGCAAACACTAGTTGAAGGAAACGTTGAGGTGTCATGTTATGGAGCCGCTTAACATCTTGTACTGAGAAAGGAGATATTATCATCTGTATTTAAATCTGTACTTTCCCTGCCACTTGTGTTCCAAGGTGAAGCATCGAATAATACAATTTCTCATCCACGTGGCATTTACAAATTTACTATGAATAGCTCAAAAAAAAAAGCACTTTATGATTGCATACTGTAGGCACGAGTGGTCTTGAACATTACACGGTTCGCACACAGTTTCAAACCACCTTCAGCCCAAGATACGATCAGATTGCAGTGCGATCAATTCTGTGAAGTTGACACTAGCGTTTCTGGTCGCTACTGATACCACTTGACAACTGCAAAGAATTAAAATGAAAATGGTTTATCTTTCATCAAACCTCATCTCAAGAACCAAGAGTCAGCAATTCACAAGCTCCACACTTTTCGGCAGCGATGGAACCCACTGCAAATGAATCGCTGGCACAAACGGTGGTGCAGCTGGTACAGCCAGAGGCCAGAGGCTCTCCCCTTGATTCCACTAGGGGCTGGTGGAATCAAGGGATATGGGGAGAAGGCAGGCACGGGTTATTGATTGGGGACGATCAGCCATGATCACAATGAATGTCGGTGCTGGCTCAAAAGCCGAATGGCCTCCTCCTGCACCTATTTTCTATGGGGTTTTTTTCTATGTCTAACCGGGTTCGATACTGACCTCAGGTGCTGTCTGTGTGGAGTTTGCACGTTCCCCCTGTGGTTGCGCGGGTCTACTCCGGGTGCTTCTGTTTCCACCCACATCCCAGAGGCGTGCAGGTTTGGAGGTAAAACTGTAGGGAGTGGATGTGAAATTGGATAGCACAGAACTAGGGTGAAGGGGTGATCGATGGCCGGCGGGGTCCCAGTGGGCTGCAGGGTCAGTTCCCATGATGTGATTCGAATGCTAAAAACGTCCTATGCTAAAGTAGTGCTAGCCGAATAGATGACAATATGAAGGACAGGCTTTCAGTTCTGGGTATAACTGATGTCACCTGGAAGTGGTTAATATATGATCTGAGAACCAAGCACAGAGAAATGTCTTTTTCATTAATGTCAGAGGTAGACAGCGTTGAAACAGGCCCTTCAGCCCAACTTGCCCACGCCGACTAACATGTCCCATCTAATACTAGTCCCACCTGCCTGCGTTTGACCCTTATAACCATATAACAATTACAGCATGGAAACAGGCCATCTCGGCCCTACAAGTCCGTGCCGAACAATTTTTTTTTCCCCTTAGTCCCACCTGCCTGCACTCATACCATAACCCTCCATTCCCTTCTCATCCATATGCCTATCCAATTTATTTTTAAATGATACCAATGAACCTGCCTCCACCACTTCCACTGGAAGCTCATTCCACACCGCTACCACCACTCTCTGAGTAAAGAAGTTCCCCCTCATATTACCCCTAAACTTCTGTCCCTTAATTCTGAAGTCATGTCCTCTTGTTTGAATCTTCCCTATTCTCAAAGGGAAAAGCTTGTCCACATCAACTCTGTCTATCCCTCTCATCATTTTAAAGACCTCTATCAAGTCCCCCCTCAACCTTCTGCGCTCCAGAGAATAAAGACCTAACTTATTCAACCTATCTCTGTAACTTAGTTGTTGAAACCCAGGCAACATTCTAGTAAATCTCCTCTGTACTCTCTCTATTTTGTTGACAAATTATCTCTCTGATCTTTAGAGTTGTCTCTCTAAACTTATCCTATCCATGTGAACATTGCGATAGTACCTTCCTTACCTACCTCCTCTGGCAGCTTGTCCCATACACCCACCACCGTTTGTGTGAAAAAGTTACTCCGCAGGTTCCTATTGCATCTTTCCACCCCTCACTGTAAACCTATGTCCTCTGGTTCGCCATTCACCTACTCTGACCAAAAGACTTTGCTTGGCGATCGCTTCGCCCAACACCTCACAATAACCAACCTGATCTCCCGGTGGCTCAGCACTTCAACTCCCCCTCCCATTCCGAATCCGACCTTTCTGTCCTGGGCCTCCTCCATGGCCAGAGTGAGTCCCACCGCAAATTGGAGGAACAGCACCTCGTATTTCACTTGGGTAGTTTACACCCCAGCGGTATGAATATTGACCTCCAATTTCAGGTAGTCCTTGCTTTCTCCCTCCTTCCCCTCCCCTTCCCAGCTCTCCCACAGCCCACTGTCTCCGGCTCTTCCTTTCTTTTTCCTGCCCCCCATCCCCTCATCAGTCTGAAGAAGGGTCTCGACCAGAAACGTCACCCATTCCTTCGCTCCATAGAGGCTGCCTCACCCACTGAGTTTCTCCAGCTTTTGGTCCACCCCTGATCAAAAGATTGTGCGTTTACCCGATCTATTC
This sequence comes from Leucoraja erinaceus, assembly GCF_028641065.1. Lineage (NCBI taxonomy): Eukaryota > Metazoa > Chordata > Chondrichthyes > Rajiformes > Rajidae > Leucoraja > Leucoraja erinaceus. The sequence continues at coordinate 7,128,792 of NC_073379.1, forward strand.
CTCTCATGATTTTCTGCAACTCTATAGGTGCTGCCCTCATCCTGCTGCACTCCAAGGAATCAGAGACCTAGCCTGCACAACTCTCCCTATAGCTCAGACCGAGTCCTGGCAACATCCTCGTAAAACTTCTCTGCACCCTTTCCAGCTCGCTTTCATAGATTCATTCGCATAGATAGAATAAGCTATCTGGAATCGATGAAAGTCACAGACTCACAGTGCTGGGAGCAATTTGATCCCTTAGGGGGCACAAGGAACTGCAGATGCTAGTCTTGTGTGGAACACAAAGTACTGGAGGGACTCAGTCGGTCAAACTGTGTAGAGTATAGGAGTAAAGAGGTCCTTCTGCAGTTGTACAGGGCCCTGGTGAGACCACACCTGGAGTATCGTGTGTAGTTTTGATCTCCTAATTTGAGGAAGGACATCCTTGCTATTGAGGCAGTGCAGCGTAGGTTCACAAGGTTAATCCGCGGGATGGCGGGACTGTCATATGAGGAAAGATTGCAAAGGCTGGGGTTGTATTCACTGGAATTTAGGAGGATGAGAGGATATCTTATAGAAACTTATAAAAGAACTGGACAAGCTAGATTGCAGGAAAAAATGTTCGCAATGTTGGGGGAGTCCAGAACCAGGGGCCACCGTCTAAGAATAAAGGGGAGGCCATTTAAAACTGAGATGAGAAGAAACTTTTTCACCCAGAGAGTTGTGAATTTGTGGAATTTTCCAGCACAGAGGGCAGTGGAGGCCAATTCACTGAATTAATTTAAGAGAGAGTTAGATAGAGCTCCAGGGGCTGGCGGAATCAAGGGATATGGGGAGAAGGCAGGCACGGGTTACTGATTGTGGATGATCAGCCATGGTGAGGGAGGAGCGACGTCCGTGCGGTGAGTGTAAAACCCAGCGCGGGGCTTGTTTCAGCAGAGGCCCAGGAACCGTTGGTGAGGGAGGAGGAACCTCCGTGCGGTGAGTGTAAAACCCAGCGCGGGGCTTGTTTCAACAGAGGCCCAGGAACCGTTGGTGAGGGAGGAGGAACCTCCGTGTGGTGAGTGTAAAACCCAGCGCGAGGCTTGTTTCAACAGAGGCCCAGGAACCGTTGGTGAGGGAGGAGCGGCCAAAATCTGCAACGTTCCATTCGCAGATCACACTTCAAATTAGGTGGGCTTGGGGAAGCCGCTGATTGGTCGAACGGACTAGAGGAAGCAGCTGATTGGCTTGTATCCCGGGTAAGGCTTTGTATTGTATTTGGATAAGGGGGAGAATGAGGGCCAGGACAGTTTACTGTTCTGGATGTCAGATGTGGGAGGTCATGGAGTCTGAGTGCCCTCCAGACGTCCACATCTGCGCAAGGTGCGTCGAGATGGGGCTCCTAAGGCACCGTGTTAGGAACCTGGAACAGCAACTCGATGACCTCTGTCTGCTCAGGGAGAGCGGGGAGGTCATAGAGAGGAGTTATAGGGAGGTGGTGACTCCAAGACCACAGGAGACAGACAACTGGGTCACAGTTAGGAAGGGCAATGGGCAGTGGCAGGGACTAGTGAGTACCCCGGTGGCTGTACACCTTGAAAATAAATACTCATGTTTGAGTAAGGGTGGGGGAGACAGCCTACCTGGGGGTAGCGACAGCGGCCGGGCCTCTGGCACAAAGACCGGTCCTGTTGCTCAGAAGGTTAAGGAAAAGAAGAGTAGGGTAGTTGTAATAGGGGACTCTATAGTCAGGGGGTCGGATAGGCGATTCTGTGGACGCAGACAGGAGACCCGGATGGTAGTTTGCCTCCCTGGTGCCAGGGTCAGGGATATGTCTGAACGTGTCCAAGATATCCTGAAATGGGAGGGAGAGGAGCCCGAGGTCGTGGTGCATATAGGTACCAACGACATAGGTAGAAAAAGAGAAGAGGTCCTGAAAGGAGAATTTAAGGAGTTAGGTAGAGAGTTAAGGAGAAGGACTGCAAAGGTAACAATCTCAGGATTACTGCCTGTGCCACGCGACAGTGAGAGTAGGAATGGAACGAGGTGGAGGATAAATGCGTGGATGAGGGACTGGTGCAGTGGGTATGGATTCAAGTTTCTGGATCATTGGGACCTCTTTTGGGGAAGGTGCGACCTGTACAGAAAGGACGGGTTGCACTTGAACTCGAGGGGGACCAATATCCTGGCGGGGAGATTTGCAAAGGCTACTGGGGAGACTTTAAACTAGAACTGTTGGGGGGAGGGACTCAAATAGGGAAAGCTAGCAGTCAGTGTGAGGCAGGAGGCAGAGAAGGGTAGCACTCTGACCCAAAATGTAGGGGAGAGAGAAGAAAAAGACAATAAACAGAGAATAAGAGGGGGTGGGTTTCTTAAATGTGTACATTTTAATGCTAGGAGCATTGTAAAGAAGGTGGATGAACTTAGAGCCTGGATTGACACCTGGAAGTATGAGGTTGTGGCGATCAGTGAAACATGGTTGCAGGAGGGCTGTGATTGGAAACTAAATATTCCAGGATTTTGGTGTTTCAGGTGTGATAGAATAGAGTGGCAAGAGGTGGAGGTGTTGCATTGCTTATCAGGGAAGATATTACAGCAGTGCTTTGGCAGGATAGATTAGAGGGCTCGTCTAAGGAGGCTATTTGGGTGGAAATCAGAAATAGGAAAGGGGTAGCAACACTTATAGGGGTGTATTATAGACCGCCAAATGGAGAGCGAGAATTGGAAGAGCAAATATGTAAGGAGATCGCAGATATTAGTAGTAAGCACAAGGTAGTGATTGTGGGAGATTTCAACTTTCCACACATAGACTGGGAAACACATTCTGTAAATGGGCTGGATGGTTTGGAGTTTGTGAAATGTGTGCAGGATAGTTTTTTGCAGCAATACATAGAGGTACCTACTAGAGAAGGGGCGGTGCTGGACCTCCTGTTAGGAAATGAGACAGGTCAGGTGGCAGAGGTATGCGTTGGGGAACAGTTCGGGTCCAGTGATCACAATACCATTAGTTTCAATATAATTATGGAGAGGGTCAGAACTGGACCTAGGGTTGAGATTTTTGATTGGAGAAAGGCTAACTTTGAGGAGATGCGAAAGGATTTAAAAGGAGTGAATTGGGACATTTTGTTTTATAGGAAAGATGTGGATGAGAAATGGAGGACATTTAAAGGGGAAATTTTAAGAGTACAGAATCTTTATGTCCCTGTTCGGTTGAAAGGAAATACCACCTTAGGGATAGAGGGATAAAATTGTACAAGGCATTGGTGAGGCCAATTCTGGAGTATGGTGTACAATTTTGGTCGCCTAATTATAGGAAGGATGTCAACAAAATGGAGAGAGTACAGAGGAGATTTACTAGAATGTTGCCTGGGTTTCAGCCACTAAGTTACAGAGAAAGGTTGAACAAGTTAGGTCTTTATTCTTTGGAGCGCAGAAGGTTAAGGGGGGGACTTGATAGAGGTCTTTAAAATGATGAGAGGGATAGACAGAGTTGATGTGTATAATCTTTTCCCACTGAGAGCAGGGAAGATTCAAACAAGAGGACATGACTTGAGAATTAAGGGACAGAGGTTTAGGGGTAACATGAGGGGGAACTTCTTTACAGAGTGGTAGCTGTGTGGAATGAACTTCCAGTGAAGGTGGTGGAGGCAGGTTCGATTTTATCATTTAAAAATAAATTGGATAGTTATATGGACGGGAAAGGAATGGAGGGTTATGGTCTGAGTGCAGGTAGATGGGACTAGGGGAGAATACGTGTTCGGCACGGACTAGAAGGGCCGAGATGGCCTGTTTCCGTGCTGTAATTGTTATATGTTATATCAGAATGAATGGTGGTGCAGGCTCGAAGGGCCAAATGGCCTACTCCTGCACCTATTGTCTATGTTTCTATGTCAAGCTTCCTTTTCTGCCAGAACTACCCAGCTTTATCCACACAGAAGGTGGTAGTTATATGGAACGTGCTGCCAGAGGAGATAGTTGAGGCAGGTACAAGAGATAGACGCAGAATGCTGGAGTAACCCAGTGGGACGGGCAGCATCTCTGGAGAGAAGGAATGGGTGGCTTTTCGGCTCGAAATCCTTTCTCCAGCCTCGAGCCGAAACGTCACCCATTTCGTCTCTCCAGAGATGCTGCCCGTCCCACTGAGTTACTCCAGTATTTTCTATGTTGCTATGGAAACAGGGCATTTGGCCCACCAAGAAAATACCAAATATCGAACAATCCTTGTTCAATACGTACCAGGGCCCCATCCCCGACCTCTACCTCTGTTACATCGACGACTGCTTTGGGGCCACCTCCTGCACCCACACACAACTGACTGACTTCATCCACTTCACCACTAACTTCCATCCGGCACTCAAGTACACCTGGACCATTTCCGACCATTCCCAACCATTCCTTGACCTCACTATCTCTATCGCAGGTGATAGACTTCTGACCGACATCCACTATAAACCTACTGACTCCCATGGCTATCTGGACTACACTTCTTCCCACCCTGCTTCCTGTAAGGACTCCATCCCCTACTCCCAATTCCTCCGCCTACGCCGCATCTGCTCCCAGGATGATACGTTCCACACTAGGGCATCTCAAATGTCCTCATTCTTCAGGGAACGGGGGTTCCCTTCCACCACCATAGATGAGGCTTGCACCAAGGTCTCTTCCATACCCCGCAACACTGCTCTCTCTCCCCATCCCCCCCACTCGTAACAAGGGCAGAGTCCCCCTAGTCCTCACCTTTCACCCCACCAGCCGTCACATACAAAAAGTAATCCTCCATCAGTTTCGCCACCTCCAACGTGACCCCACCACTCGCCACATCTTCCCATCTCCCCCTATGTCTGCCTTCCGCAAAGACCACTCCCTCCGTAACTCCCTTGTCAATTCTTCCCTTCCCTTCCCGTACCACCCCCTCCCTGGGCACTTCCCGTTGCAACCGCAAGAGATGCAACACTTGTCCCTTTACCTCCCCCCTCGACTCCATTCAAGGACCCAAGCAGTCGTTCCAGGTGCGACAGAGGTTCACCTGCATCTCCTCCAACCTCATCTACTGCATCCGCTGCTCTAGATGTCAGCTGATCTACATCGGTGAGACCAAGGGGAGGCTGGGCGATCGCTTTCGCCGAACACCTCCGCTCGGTCCGCAATAACCAAGCTGACCTCCCGGTGGCTCAGCACTTCAACTCCCCCTCCCATTCCCCATCCGACCTCTCTGTCCTGGGTCTCCTCCATGGCCAGAGCGAGCAACACCGGAAATTGGAGGAACAGCACCTTATATTCCGCTTGGGGAGTCTGCAGCCTGCGGGCATGAACATTGAATTCTCCCAATTTTGTTAGCCCTTGCTGTCTCCTCCCCTTCCCCAGCCCTCGGGCTGTTTCGTCCCATCCCTAAGCCCTCGGGCTCCTCCTCCTCCTTTTTTCTTTCTTCTCCCCGCCACCCCCCCCATCAGTCTGAAGAAGGGTTTCGGCCCGAAACGTTGCCTATTTCCTTCGCTCCTTAGATGCTGCTGCACCCGCTGAGTTTCTCCAGCATTTTTGTGTACCTAAGAAAATACCAACCATGGATCACCCGATATTCGACTTCCTCATCCACTCCCGACACACTCGGGGCAATTTACAGAGGCTGATTAACCCACAAGTCTTTGGACTGTGGGAGGAAACTGGATCTCCCAAATGAAACCAGTGTTGGCCTAGGGAGAGCTTCACACAGCACAGCACCCCAGGTCCGGATTAAACCTTGGTCTCTGGCACTGCGAGGCAGCAACTCTAGCAGGTGTGCCACTCTGTTGCCCTTTATCTTATGATTATTTGGCTAGTTTCTTTTATCTGATGAACCCTGCCTCCACGTCCCCAAAAATCTCTCTCCAAAGCCTCTCTCTCTCCTTCCTAAAATGTGGAGCAGATAAATGGGTACATTGCTCCAGTTGCATCCAGACCTGAGCAAGGAGTCATAAGGTGAGATTGGCAGAGGTTTTACCTAAAATTGGGGAGTCCAGAACCAGGGGCACAGTTTAAGAATAAGGGGTAAGCCATTTAAAACGGAGACTAGGAAACACTTTTTTCACACAGAGTTGTGAGTCTCTGGAATTCTCTGCCTCAGAGGGCATTGGGAGGCTGGTTCTCTTGATACTTTCAAGAGAGAGCTAGATAGGGCTCTTAAGGATAGCGGAGTCAGGGGATATGGGGAGAAGGCTGGAACGGGGTACTGATTGAGGTTGATCAGCCATGATCACATCGAATGGCAGTGCTGGCTCGAAGGGCCTACATCCTGCACCTATTGTCCATAAAATGAGATGGCTGCTCAGAGTCCTGTCATGAAAAGAGGTGACCAGTTAGACAGAGGATAGATGACCAGTTAGACAGAGGATTCAAGGATCACGATGCTTGAATACTCCAAAAATAAAAGCAGACTCCTGGGAATCCTTGTCCATTCAGGATGGCACAAAGAAATATTGAATGCACACAGTGGAAGACCATTGTGAATGGAATACACCACACAATCCTACTCTCCAGAAATGCTGCCTGTCCCGCTGAGTTACTCCAGCATTTTGTGTCTATCTTCACCACAAATGACCCAAGGGCCAATCGATCCCACGGGCATTGCCCGCCCCCTCTGTGGGAACGTTCACGATTCCCACGTTGGGGTTTCGTCAGTCACGTCAGAAACCCACAGTAACAGTGTGACCCCGAGGGACTGCCTCAGAAGTGGCTCTACGAAGGATCACAGCACACAGTGCAGAAGAGGACCAGGCCCACAATGTCTGTGTCGAGGATAATGCCAAGTTAAACTAATCTCTTCTGCCAGCTCGTGATCCATATGCCCTCTATTCCCTGCACTTCATATGGTCATATGGGACAGGAGTAGAATTAGGCCATTCGGCCCATCATTCAATCATGGCTGATCTATCTCTCCTAACCCCATTCTCCTGCCTTCCCCCCATAACCCCAAACACCCGTACTAATGAAGGATACACCCGTACTAATCAAGAATCACACTTCCATGTGCCTAACCACAACCCTCTTAAATCGTTTCTGCCTCTACCACCTCCCTCATTGGGTTCTTTGCCGTTTAAACCCAATTTTGCGATGCCTTCAGGGGTTTGCTCATCTTTAGAGTTTGCCCACCTATAACACATCTTTGTTTACGTTTTGTTTTGATTGGAATCCACTTTTCCCCTTGTATTTCTTCCTTAAGATGTTTCCTTCTACATGAGAAGCGTAACTAACAGCATGCTGGAAGAACTTAGCAAGTCAAGATGCTGCCTGACCTGCTGAGCGCTTCCAGTGGTAAGTTTTTTTTGTTCTTGCTTCCAGACACACAGTCCCCTTTGTCTTCATAACATAAATGCAGTTGAATAAATTTTGGAGTGATATATTTGATATATTTACAAAGATTTTCAAGTCAAGAATAGAACCCAAAACGGAATGGATTATATTTGGAATAATAGGAGAAGATACCAATTTAAATAAAGATCAAAATGTTTTTTTTAATTATGGGTTAATAATTGGAAAGAAATTGATACTTAAATTTTGGAAAAATACAACCACACCAACTGTTAAAATGTGGATTAGGAATATGATGGACATAGCACGCCTTGAAGAAATGAGACTCCGACTAATAGATAAATATGACCAATTCTTAAGGAGTTGGTCTCCTTTCATCGACTTTTTGGAATCATGTGATGCAGCGGTACCGTAAGGATTGCTGATTTCAGTTCATGACGCGGATAGATCTACATCTCCGAATACAGATTTGAAAAATTCTCTTTTAAGGGGCCTTCTCTTCTATTTCTACTTTCCACTTTCTCTCTTCCTTTTTTTATTTTTTATATACACACTTCACGTTTTTCTACTCTCTACCATCTATTTTTCCACTTTTTCCCCTTTCTATTGTTTTCTTTTTCTTGTCTTGCTTACTTCCTTCTTATAACATAAAACTAGAGGTTGTACATAGAATGGATTACGGTATTACATAGTTGGCACCTAAAATTAGGTGCCACTGTACTGTTTTGTGCTGTATTAACTTCTAATAAAATAAACAAAAAAAAAAAAACATAAATGCAAGTCAATTGAGCGAAGTCTACCTGAGCTACTGTGTTTCCCAACACTTTACTTGTCATTTACTCTTTCTGCACTTTTACATCACATTTACCTTCGTCTTTCCTTACTTTATGTTCAGTAAGTATGCTTCCTGATTTAGAATCAGTACCTTCAGTGAAACAAAAAAGCAATCCAATATGTGCAGAAACAATTAATTAATTAATCAGCCAACCGATCAAGTTAATTAATTAATTAACCAGTCAGAAGAGCGCGATTGCTTTGTTTTGTCAATGTTCTTGGAGCAGAACAAGGCCATACGGCCCACTTCAAGTCTATTCCGTCATTCAATCATGGCTGATCTATCTCTCCCTCTCAACCCCATTCTCCTGCCTTCTCCCCATAACCCTTGACACCCGATCTAATCAAGTATCTGTCAATCTCTGCCTTAAAAATATCCATTGACTTGGCCTCCACAGCCGTCTGTGGCAATGATTTCCACGGATTCACCACCCTCTGACTAGAGAAATTCCTCCTTATCTCCTTTCTAAGGGTACGTCCTTTAATTCTGAGGCTGTGCCCTCTGGTCCTGGACTCCCCCACTGGTGGAAGCATCCTCTCCACGTCCACTCTATCCAAGCCTTTTACAAAGCCATCCAGTTCTCTTCCAGTTTGCAAGATATTGTCTTATTCAGTACAATTAGAGAACAAAGCGATCAAGCTTCATCACGTTGTGATGAGGAAAGGCAAAAGCTGGTCAAATAGTTTTCTTTTATTAACAGTGTAACTGTTTATTATTTTTGAACAATTAAAAAGAAACAGTTGTAACAAACAATCACATTATCAATATGCGACTATTTGTAAATGGGTATCACATAACAATCGCTTAGTGCTACAAAGATGACTCCAGTCATATTTTTTGAAATAGATTGTAATTAGCAACTAATCAATTTGCAAGTGTGGTATTATGAGTGGTTCTTTTTGTACTATATTTTTTTTATAATAAAAAAAATTGCACCTCACAGTTGAACACAACATACAGATAGCATCCTTGCAGACTTTCAGAGCCTCACAAGTGCTAGATATTACAAAAATGTCAGTAAACATTCTATATACTGCACTGTAACACACAGCATCATTCAAAATGTGAGCAGAACAGGCCCAGGGACTTATTTTTCAAATGTGACCTCCATCAGATATTTTTTACCATGTGTTATTGGTTCAACGAACTAAGAAATTAATGTAATGGTTATTTGCACTCTGAAGGGATGAATGTTAATTTGAACAGGACTAACTTTGGCGTTGCTTCAGTCCGTGCATCGTGGTACATACAGCACAGTGTATCCTGGCATGTAACACTCAAAGATAGTTAGTACTTCGTCAAAGAAGGAAGTCTGCTTCAAAACATTCAACAACAGCTCAGAACAACAAAGCAGACAAACTACGACCTTTAAAAACAATCTGTTTGATTTTAATTGTATTGAACTGACATAAGAGCAGTTAGTTTATTTTAACCCGTTTTCCTGCTAATTGGGTCAAAACAATCAGTTGGCATGGGAAATAATGGAAATTAATAAAACAGAAATAAGCTCTCTTGTCATAAAAAGTGTTCCGTTAACTACTTATAAATATTCATCATTATGTTACAGCACTTTAACCCATAAAACCAAAGGTTGAGGTAATTCCTTTTGCCACATATTGTACTGGTTTGTGAGAAATAATGGGTTGAAATGAAGTTTAGAATTCATGGAATATTTTGTACAACTGCGTTCCTTGTTCAGTTTACTTCCTTCTTCCAAAGTTGGCATCGCATAAAATAATGTTCAATGGATCTCAAGAATCTTACAGTATTTCGAGCCAGATAACAGATCCTCGTTGACATTTAAGTTGCACAACACTGGCAAGTATATTTAAAATCAAACGGCCCACTTGCTAATTCCTCTTCTCCTCCACAGCATTGAATTCAACTGCTAACTCCCAATCAACCCTTCAGGTCTTTGAACATGGGACTTTGCTAGCTGGCATGGTTTAGCATCAGCCTAAGTAATTATGTTACTAGCATGTATAATATTGTCGCTGTTAGAGCTCCAACTACCAAAACCTCACGTTGCCCAGTTTGTTCATAAACTCATTCGCGTTTACTCAGACCAAGTACAAAGAGGCAGAACGCTAATGAAAAATGACTGTAGTTTGTGGCATTCAGCAACAAAAATAATTTGTGGAAACACTTAAAACTGACTCACAAATTCCACAAACTGCAAATCAATCCCAATCACAGCTAATATACCTATCTTACAATAATAATTAGAAAAGTAAACTGGACAAATTCAATTGCGATACTTGAACTGGTTCCATGTAACATCATTTCCTATCACATCAGAAAACTTGAAGGTATTTACCTACAAACCTTGGTTTCATATTTTGTCCAAATCTAAAAGTACACAAAAAAAAAATGCAGATTGCAATTGCGGATTTTTTTTTGACATGTAGTCAAGATGCATCTTGTTCTGTCCCGCTGTGCATCATCCTGTGGGTAATGTATCTGCTCTCATGGCAAATAGACAAGTTTACTGTCCCAAGGAGTGACGACAACAAAAAAATCCAGATGATGAAATTATTCATAAAATAATCAGCAGGAGTATCTTACTATTCCCTCTGCTCATCAACAATACTAGTAGAATAATATAGGTACATCTTAGAGATTTAACAAAAATCTGTGAAGGCAAGTATGGGTATTATGTAAGCTTAAAAAAGTAATACATATATTTACAGTTCCTTCATGACAAAGATGCTACCTTGTCATTTTTATTCTGTCCCACTACTTACAGATCTATCCATTCTATGCTTGCAAGTTCATGAACTAACAAGGCATACTTATACAATGCGAATTCCTTCTGTTCTAAATATTTTGAAAATTTGAAGAAATGCCTTGATCAGGGACTCATCAAAAATATCGCAGAGATATGTAACCAATCTAGAAAGACTGAGTTGCTAAAGACAGTCTTCTTTAAGCAAAGAAACAGGCTTGTTCTGCATTTCATTTGAGTCCACGGATAACATGTCTGTATTGTCCCCCTTTCCCTCTTCAATGTTAACGAAAAGAATATTCTCAGACTTGTGTGATTCTTCAGTGCTGGGCTGAGTCAGGCTATGGTTACCATTTTCTTTAACATCACCTAAAACCTCGCTCTTGGATCCTGTGATTTCCTTGCCTTTGCCACTTTTATAGCCATCTTTGTTAACGAGATCTTCTTCCATCTGCAAACAAAATTCATACAAGTTACTGCAATAATCACGGAACAGAGGTAGAAATCAAAATACTTGAGTACATTATTTCAATAACAGGCGCAAGTAGGAGGCGGCTCACTTTAAGTGAAAGGATCAGATTTGATTAATTGGACACACTCAAGACTGTCCACTATCCTTACCGACTGAATGCTTCACCACGTTGAGTTTAGTTTACTGTCAGGTGTACCGAGGTACAGTGAAAAGCTATTGGCGCGTGCTAACCAGTCAGCGAACAAGATTGATATCGACAGTGTACAGATACATGATAACGGGAGTAACGAGGACAACCACCAAAGATAGGCACAAAATGTTGGAGCAACTCAGCGGGACAGGCAGCATCTCTGGAGAGAAGGAATGGGTGACATTACGGGTCGAGACCCATCTTCAGTTGAGTCACTCCAGCATTTTGTGTCTCTCTTCATGTAAACCAGCATCTGCAGGTCCTTCCTACACATAAAATGGATAAGGTTTAGTGCAAGTTTAGTAAAGTCCAATCAAAGATAGACCGAGGGTCTCCAATAAGTTAGATAGTAACTGTATACCGTAAACTGAGAATTACTGAAGAAATGGTTATTAATTAGGACAACCTCTTTGTGATGCAAGGAGTCTCTCCATAATACTTCCATAATAGAATAGACACGAAATGCTGGAGTAACTCAGCGGGACAGGCAGCATCTCTGGATGGAAGGAATGGGTGACGTTTTGGGTCGAGACCCTTCGACCCGAAACGTCAGCATCTGCAGTTCCTTCCTGCACATGTACTTCCCAGTGTCTACCGAAGAACACAATAACATAACGATAAGCGGTAATGCAAATGAACAAAGCGGTCGGTGTCATACATTTAAAGCAGCAGTCCTCTAAACAATCGGCTCTCAAACCCTCAAACAAGTTGCCACAATTCAACACAGATTATTACGCAAGACTAAAAAAAAAAAAAAAAAAAAAAAAAGTACATCAAATCTAATACACATTCTTAAAAGTCAATATTATATCCTCTTAATACGATGCCTGGTGGGTTGTCTAAAGAAATCCTTGTACACTTTAAGTGGGTGTCCTGGTTCATTGTTTCACTCTGTGGAAAATAAGGAGCGGAAAAGAATGCAGAAAGTTGTGACCACTGCCCAGTCCATCATCGGCTCTGACCTCCCCACCGTCGAAGGGATCTATCGCAGTCGCTGCCTTGAAAAGGCTGCCAACATCATCAAGGACCCACACCATCCTGGCCACACACTCATCTCTCCGCTGCCATCAGGTAGAAGGTACAGGAGCCTGAAATCTGGTTTGCTATGTTTGCTATGAGCCCAAACATGAACCCTGCACTGTTGACACAAAATGACCAAAAGAGGCTGTTCATTAAATTTTACCTTAATATCACTTTTATCTTGCTTGATTTTGCAGTCTTTCTCTTCCTTTTGCTCGTCGTTCTCTTTTTCCTCCGCCTCAACTTGTTCCTCTACTTTCCCCTTCCTTGCCTCCTCTATTTCCTCCCCCTTCTCCTCCCTCACCTCGTCATTTCCTTCGCTTTTCTGTTCCTTCGCATCGTCTCCCCGCTGGTCGTTCTCCTCCGTTGCTTCTTTCCCTTTGTCCTCCACTTCTACCCCCTCATCTTTTTCCCCCGTTGCTGGATCGTTCCCGTCATCGCTCACCTCTTTCTCCGCATCCTCCCCCTCGTCTTTCTCCTTTTCCCTCTCTTTCTCAGTGTGCTGCTCTCTCTCCTTGAACTTTACCTTCTCCCTCTCCGCGTCCCTTTCCCTCTCTCCCTCCGTGTCCCTTTCCCTCTCTCTCTCCTTCTCCTTTCCCTTTCCCTCTCCCTCTCTCCTCTCCTTCTCCTCTCCTCGTCCCTTTCCCTCTCCCTCTCCGCTCCCTTTCCTCTCTCTCTCTCTCTCCCTTCCTCTCTCTCTCCTTGTCCCTCCTCTCCCTCTCTCTCTCTCTCCGCGTCCCTTCTCTCTCTCTCTCCTTCTCCTTCCTCCTTCTCCCTCTCTCCCTCTCCTCGTCCCTTTCCCTCTCTCTCCCTCTCCGCGTCCCTTTCCCTCTCTCTCTCCTTGTCCTTTACCTTCTCCCCTCTCCCTCTCCGCGTCCCTTTCCCTCTCTCTCTCTCTCCTCCTCCTTTCTCCTTCCCTCCCTCTCTCTATCTACCCATCTTTTTTCTTTCTTTCCTCTTTCTCCCTCTCTATCTCTCTCCCTCCCCTTCCTCTCTATCTCTCCTTTCTCATTCTTTCTCCCTCTCTCTCTCTCTCTCTCTCTCTCTCTCTCTCTCTCTCTCTCTTTCTCTCTCTCTCTCTCTCTCTTCTCTCTCTCTCTTCCCCTCTCTCTCTCTCTCCTCTCTCTCTCTCTCTCCCCTCCCTTCTGCTTTCTCGGTACTCTCTTTCTCTTTGTTTCTCGCGTCCCTTTCCTTCTCTCTCTCTCTCGCGTCCTTCACCTTCTCTTTCTCCGCATCCTTCACCTCTCTCTCAGCGTCTTTTTCCTTCTCTCTCTCCGCATCCTTCATCCTCTCTTTCTCCGTGTCCTTCTCCCTCTTTCTCTCAGCGTCTTTTTCCTCTCTCTCTCCGCATCCTTCACCCTCTCTTTCTCCGTGTCCTTCACCCTCTCTTTCTCAGCGTCTTTTTCCCCCTCTCTCTCCGCATCTTTTTCCTTCTCTCTCTCCACGCCCCTTTCTTCCTCTTTCTCCGCGTCCTTTACCCTCACTCTCTCCGCATCTTTTTCCTTCTCTTTCTCCTTTACCCTCTCCGTGTCCTCCCTCTCGGCGTCCTTCTCCCTCTCTCTCTCCTTGTCCTTTTCCTTCTCCCTCTCCCTGTCCTTCTTGTCCTTGTCTCTATCCTCCTTCTTGTCCTTGTCTCTATCCTCCTTCTTGTCCTTGTCTCTCTCCTCCTTCTTGTCCTTGTCTCTCTCCTTCTCCTTGTCCCTTTCCCTCTCTTTGTCCTTCTCTCGCTCCCTGTCCTTTTCCTTGTCCTTATCCTTATCTTTCTTTTTCTTTGAGGTGGAATGATCGCGTTTACTCTTGTCTATGCTTTGGCTGCTTGAATTTTCTCTGTTCTCAACCACATCTTTGCTCTGTTCTCGGTCTTTGTCTTTTCTTTTCTCCTTCCTAATCCTGGAAAAAAAGAGAAATATTTTGCACTTAACACGGAAATAAAATACAATTAATTTGAATACCTGAAATAAAAGCAAATAGCGTACATAATCATGAGAGGAATAGATTGGGTAGACACACATAGTCTCTTGTCCATATTAGGGGAATCGAGAACCAGAAGACGTAGGTTTAAGATGAGGGGTAAAATATTTAATAGGAATCTGAGGGGTGGTGGGTGTATGGAACAAGCTGCCAGAGGAGGTAGTTGAGGCTGGGACTATCCCAACGTTTAAGAAACAGTTAGACAGGTGCACGGGTAGGACAGGTTTGGAGAGATAAGGGCCTGTCCCACTTGTGTGTCCTAGGCACGCAAATTACGCAACCTCATGGTCGCGTTGAGCTCAGACGGTCCCGCGAAAGTCGGGCGCGATTCGTTGCGTACGCACAGCCGTCTGGAGCGCGTGACGTCATTTGAAGATGGACACAAAGCTGGAGTAACTCAGAGGGACTGGCAGCATCGCTGGAGAGAAGCAATGGGTGACATTTCGTGTCGAGACTCTTCTTCAGTCTGAAAAGAAGGGCCTTGACCCGAAACGTCACCCATTGCTTCTCTCCGGAGATGATGCCGGTCCCGCTGAGTTACTCCAGCATTTTGTGTCTATCTTCAATTTTCTTGGCCCCACTCTGGGAGTGGAAGTGGGGACGGATCCGGACCGCAACGGCCGTGAGCCCCAGGCCGAGTTCGACGATCGTTTGCCCGCTTCTGCTGCTGTTGGAGGTGAGACATTGCGTCGCGCCAGGGTCTTGGGTCTGTCCCACTTTGGCCGTCAGTTCCGCGACAGGCCGTTGGCGCGCGAGGATTTTGTTCACTACAAAAATTTCAGAGCCCCGCGCGATGTCGCACACAACTCCGTACCCCTCCGTGCTTCTAAGTGGGACCGGCCCCGCGCGGCCATACAATGCCAGTGCGCCTCAGCGCTACCACGAGGTCGCGTAATTTGCGTGCCAAGGACCAAACACGGGCAGGTGGGACTAATGTAGCTGGGACATGTTGGCCAGTGTGGGTGAGTTGGGCTGAAGGGCCTGTTTCTACACTGTATCGCTCTATGACTTTATGAACATCACCCATCCAAGTTTTCCAAGGATGAATTAACCAGTTTGGAAGCAAAGATCACAGAAGTCTGTGAGAGCAGAAGTGGAAGGAACATTAAGAAAAGGATAAACATGCAAGATAAAGGGAGTTGGTAGTGGTACAAGAATAGAAAGCAAAGTTCGGTCTCGAAGGTCTGTACATAAGAATAGTACTATCATTAACATAAGTCAACTCAGCGAACCTACATTGTATTGAAGAAAAGTCCAATAAAAAATAGCATGACATGAAACTGTTGAACATAATGTTGAGTCTAAGAGGGGCTACAAGATGCCTGGGGATCGTTTTAACATGTTTCTGAAAATGTCCTTATAGGTCTGGTGAAGTGGGAGCCATTAAACCCTGTGAGAAATATTTAGAGTTTGCAATGGAATCTGATAGAAACATAGAAACAAGGTGCAGGAGTAGGCCATTCGGCCCTTCGAGCCTGCACCGCCATTCAATATGATCATGGCTGATCATCCAACTCAGTATCCCGTACCTGCCTTCTCTCCATACCCCCTAATCCCATTAGCCACAAGGGCCACATCTAACTCCCTCTTAAATATCAATCAACCAATCAGTTTTATTCGTCACATTGCACATAAAGTGCAAGTGAAATGAATTTGTATAGCCAATGAACTGGCCTCAACTGCCTTCTGTGGCAGAGAATTCCAGAGATTCACCACTCTCCGTGTGAAAAATGTTTTTCTCATCTCGGTCCTAAAAGATTTCCCCCTTATCCTTAATCTGTGACCCCTTGTTCTGGACTTCCCCAACATCGGGAACAATCTTCCTGCATCTAGCCGGTCCAACCCCTTAAGAATTTTGTAAGTTTCTATAAGATTCCCCCTCAATCTTCTAAAATCTAGCGAGTATAAGCCGAGTCTATCCAGTATGTCTCTTTAAATCACTATGTTTGCTGAAACACCGCGCTCTTGCCAAGAAATTGCTAATACTGTTATCCATAACAATGGGCCATCACCTTCTTGGGGACGGAGATTTGGAAAGCCTTCTCTTTGGTGTCCTGGGTCGCCTCTTTGGTGACCTGGACCGCCTCCTTGGTGATCTGGATCTTCTCTTTGGTGACCTGGACCTCCTTCGTAGAGATCTGGATCTCCGTCTTGGCGACCTGGACCTTCTCCTTGGTGACCTGGACCGTCGCCGTGGAGATCTGGACCTCTTCCTTGGCGATCTGGACCTCTTCCTTGGCGACCTGGACCTCTTTCGTGGTGACCTGGACCTCTTCCGCGGGGACCGCGACCTCTTCCGCGGGGACCGCGACCTTTTTTTCGGTGTCTTGGACCTCCTTTTAGGTGTCTTGGATCTTTTTCTTGATAAACTTCTGCTTTTCTTTCCATATTTTTCTCTGTAAATATAATTTTTATAGTTTAATTTAGCGATACAGCACGGAAACAGGCGGCTCAGCCCACCGAGTCCGCACCGGCCAGCGATCCCCGCACACTGACACTATCCTACATACACCGGGGACAATGTACAATATTACCAAGCCACATTAACCTACAAATCTACACGTCTTTGGAGTGTGGGAGAAAACCGAAGCACCCGGAGAAAACCCACGCAGGTCACAGGGAGAAGGTACAAACTATGTACTGCCAGCACCTTATAAGGAGGGTCGAACCAGTGTCTCTGGCTCCGTAAGGCAGCAACTCTACCCCTGCGCTAGTGTGCTTGGAACATTATTCTAATTCAAGCAGTACCAACTTTTAATGTACATGCTTTTTAACAATTTTTATTCAATCCAGTTACAAAACTATCTTATCCCTAAAATACCTACATTTTACGAGGAGGGAACACGAGTGTGCAAAATAATTCCATGTTACCTGTGTGGAACACGTATAAATCCCACCTTTTTATGGTCAGGTCCATATGGTTATGGTTTGATGGACTGGTCACCCAGTTCATAAAATTTATGGTAATTCTAAAAAACATGCATACTCTTAACATAATTAAATGCCCTAAATCATCATGTTTCCTACCGGCTTAAACTTCGAGATCTTCTTGGTGAGGTAGTGGAATTCTTTTCTTTCTTCTTTCCATTTTCTCCATCTCCATCTTTGTTTTCTTCCTTCACTTTACTGTCACCTTCCGGTTTCTTTTCCCTGTTATTGCAGGCAGATCACATATATTAAAAAGGTCCAAGCAAGCACTACAGGATATTAGTCAGCATATGCATCATTCCGAAAAGTCTAACTTCACATTATTTACTATTAACGGCAGCTTTGGACAATACTTTTCCACAAATCACATTATAAACTGCAAAGGAAGCCCTCAAACCTATCATTCGAATGCTCAAGAAACACATTGGGACCTTAATCAGCTAGTGAAGTTGTGCCGAAATAGCCAGTGAAAGGCCTGGATAGAGTGGATGTGGAGAGGATGTTTCCACTAGTGGGAGAGTCTGGGACCAGAGGCCATAGCTCCAGAAAATAAAAGGACGTACCTTTAGGAAGGAGATGAGGAGGAATTTCTATAGCCAGAGGGTGGTGGATCTATGGAATTCATTGCCACAGAAAGCTGTGGAGGCTAAGTCAATTTTATAAAGCAGAGATTGATAAATTCTTGATTGGTACGGATGTCAGGGGTTATGGGGAGAAGGCAGGAGGATGGGATTAGGAGGGAAAGATGGATCAGCCATGATTGAATGGTGGAGTAGACTTGATGGACTGAATGGTCTAATTCTGCTATCACATGAACTTATGAGCAAGATAAGTAGGCTGAGGAATAGCAAATGGTGTTTAATTCAGTTGTGTGCGCAAGGTGTTGTGTTTTGGGAAGTCAAACAAGGTAGACTTTCACAATGAATGGTAGTGCCCCAGGGAGTGTTGTAGAACAGAGGGATTTCGGAATACAAGTACATATTTTCCAGAAGTGATAACATGTGGACAGAGAGAGATGAAGGCGGCTTTTGGCACGCTGGCCTTCATCAGTCAGTACATTGAGTATAGAAGCTGGGATCTTATGTTGCACTTGAAGAAGACTTCCATGAGGCTTAATGTTTAAGAGCATTGTGTTGTTCAATTTTGGTCACCCAGTTATCAGAATGATATGCTGGAGAACAAAGAAAATATTTAGAAAGACGTTGCCAGCTCTCAAGGGACTGAGTTAAAGAGCGATTGTTTAAGAGAGAACTGGAGATGCTGGGAAATTCAAAGGTAGACAAAAATGCTGGAGAAACTCAGCGGGTGAGGCAGCATCTATGGAGCGAAGGAAATAGGCGACGTTTCGGGTCGAGACCCTTCTTCAGACTGATGTGGGGGGGGGGGGGGGCGGTAAAAAGAAAGGAAGAGGCGGAGACAGTGGGCTGTGGGAGAGCTGGGAAGGGGAGGGGAAGGAGGGAGAAAGCAAGGACTACCTGAAATTGGATGTCAATGTTTGTGGGAGAGGTTAGGTAGTTCAGGACTTTATTCCTTGGAGTACAGGAAACTGATAGATATGTGTAATATCACGAGAATAGATATGGTGAATGCAGAGTCTTTTTCCGAGGGTTGGGAAATCAAAAGCTAAAATGCACAAGGTTTAAGGTAGCAGGGGTAAGATTTAATAGGAACCCGAGGAGCATTTTTTTCATAGAAGGTTGTGGGTATATGGAAATAGTTAATCATGTATTGTCTTTCTGCTGACTGGTTAGCACGCAACAAAAGCTTTTCACTGTACCTCGTTAGACGCGACAATAAACTAAACTGAACTGCACGGATGTTTGGACAGGTACATGTTGATTGAAGAAAGGTTTTGAGATTCATGGTCAAATATGGGAAAAAGGAATTAGCTAGGTGGACATCTTGGTCAGCGTGAATGAGTTGGACCAAGGTCTTGTTTCTGTGCTGTATGACTCCAAAAACATTCCCTTTGACCAAAATTTCATACCGCAAACAGGAAAAAATAATCCTTTCATTGGAAATTAGGAAATGCGGCATTTAAAAAGTCAGAAAATACAAATCAAGATATATAAATGGATCTTATGACAGAAATGGAGTGGTCTTATTTAATCAAGTTATCCAATCTAAATAGTGATCACGAAGAAATCACGACGAAATGACCAATCTGACTGCTCAGTTTTTCTGGGTGACACACTGAACAGAAATATAGGAAAATCTCACAACCATGTTAAAAAATCTTACCAGCTATCCCCACCTGCTGGAATTGGAAAACAATGCAATCTGCAGTGTAATTATAGCTCGGGTGAAGAGCAAAGATCCTAGAGCAAGCAAGATAGATCACTCGACGAAAAAGACATGGGCAGATTCATGGGTAATTTTCGGCCCCATTTCCGTAACCGGCTTCCATCTCCGTACCAAAGATCCCATCACAGCGGAGCAAAGATAACTAGTGCGGAGACGGAAGCAGGTTACGGAAACATCCTCGTAAAAATAAAAGTTATTTGGATAAAATCTTCTCCTCATTTTCAGAATTATAATTTATTAACACAAACTCCCGCAACGTGATTACACTGCGAGTCGGGTGGGGTCGGGTTACTGAAATGGATGATAAAAAGGCACGCGTTCCGTTCCGTTGCACACTACACGTCAGCCCATTGCATTTAGCAGGAGTGGTCTATCTTGCTTGCCATAGGATCTTTGGTGAAGAGCAGAGTGAGCTAAGTTTTGAATACCCTTTCGTAATTCTGTATAACCTCCTGTTTTAATGTAACCACTTTTAATTTCATGTGCCTTCTTCAGTAAGAACTTGTAGATTGCAAGTTAGATATTTTACAAAGCGAATGCACAACATGAAGACCTGATGCTGCTGGAAGTATTTGTTCTGGCTGCTGATTAGAAGTATCAAGAGCAGTTCAGGCACTATTATAGAGCCAGCTAACATTAAAACCACAATGCAGAAGTGGCAGACTCTCTCATCATCTAAAGGATGTGGGCATCAATAGCAAGATATCTCCGATTCATGCAAGGATTTTAATTGTATATTTTTGAATGACTTATCTTTGATTTAAAAAAATTAATAATAATTGGTGCAAGGGACAATGATTTGCATATCAGTGATCTTCAAAATCATATAAAGATTTTGTCTATGTAAATGAGGAATAGCCATGGCTGACAAACAATCTTTCAAAAAAATCCCAGGCCGCAGTTTAGATCTTTATCCACTCTGCCTGCAATGGACTTATTTGTGCAGTTAGCACAGTGCCTCTATAAGCGGTGAGCATGCGAGTATTTAAGACCAATGGTGTGAAAGCAGGAAGAATAACGGCACAGTTGGTTTAAAATTGAGGCTTTGGTTGATTATTGTTGCACGTACCGAGGTACAGTGAAAAGCTTGTTCTGCACGGTTTCCAATCAGTTTAGATAATACTATACATAAATACAACCAAGTCACTCAAGGACAACGGGAAGACACATCCTTGTGCAGAGTAATCAAATCACACGCCGATTTTGCTATGTTTTCATATGATTAATTTTCTACATCCACCATTTGTTCTTAATATTTTTCTGAAATCCCATCAATCTCTTGAAAACAAATTGTCTTTTTTTTTTTAATCATGTTTCATTCTCAGGGAATTCATTTCCAGTGATTTACCATCATCTGAGAAGGACTCGTCAAGCATTTTACAAAATGGATATCATTCCAAAGAGGTAAATAAAGAGACGAGACCAAGTGTAGACTTGGACGATCATATTGCCAAACACTTGTATTTGGACCGCCAAGGCTCACTGGATCTCCTGCTCATTAACCATTGAGGTGACCCCTCTTCGCATTCCCACACTGACCTTTCTGTCGTGGGTCTCCTCCACTGTCAGAGTGAGGCCACAGACAAATTGGAGGAACAGCACCTCGTATTCTGCTTGGGTTGCTTACAACCCAATTACATAAACACTGAATTCTTCAATTTTGGATTTGGAAAGAAGTTGGAGGACGTACACCCTTCTTTCCAAGAAGGTTGAGAGGGAGTGTGTGAGGTGCCAGGAGATTGAAGGGTGGCTGATGTTGTGCCTTTTCCTAAAAACGGCTGCAAGGAAAAGCCTGGGAACTATAGACCAGTGAGCCTAACATCTGTGGTAGGCAAAATACTGGAGAGGATTCTGATAGATAAGATATATATGCCTGGATAACATGAGCTGATTAGGGGTATTCAGCATGGTTTTGTACATAGAACAATAGAAATTAGGTGCAGGAGTAGGCCATTCGGCCCTTCGGGCCCGCACCGCCATTCAATATGATCATGGCTGATCATCCAACTCAGTATCCCGTACCTGCCTTCTCTCCATACCCCCTGATCCCCTTAGCCACAAGGGCCACATCTAACTCCCTCTTAAATATAGCCAATGAACTGGCCTCAACTACCCTCTGTGGCAGAGAGTTCCAGAGATTCACCACTCTCTGTGTGAAAAAAGTTCTTCTCATCTCGGTTTTAAAGGATTTCCCCCTTATCCTTAAGCTGTGACCCCTTGTCCTGGACGTCCCTAACATCGGGAACAATCTTCCTGCATCTAGCCTGTCCAACCCCTTAAGAATTTTGTAGGTTTCTATAAGATCCCCTCTCAATCTCCTAAATTCTAGAGAGTATAAACCAAGTCTATCCAGTCTTTCTTCATAAGACAGTCCTGACATCCCAGGAATCAGTCTGGTGAACCGTCTCTGCACTCCCTCTATGGCAATAATGTCCTTCCTCAGATTTGGAGACCAAAACTGTACGCAATAATCCAGGTGTAGTCTCACCAAGACCCTGTGCAACTGCAGTAGAACCTCCCTGCTCCTATACTCAAATCATTTTGCAATGAAAGGAAGATTGTGGAAGATTGTGTCTTATGAATCTCATTGAGTTTTTTTTAAGTAAGCAAAAAGGTAGATGATGGCAAAGCCGTAGATCTTATGCAAGGCATTTGATAACATTACACATGGTAAGCTGCTTTGGAAGGTTAGATCACATGGGATCCAAGGAGAAAATAACCAAATGGTTAGAGTGTTTAAGAAGGAACTGCAGATGCTGGAAAATCGAAGGTAGACAAAAATGCTGGAGAAACTCAGCGGGTGAGGCAGCATCTATGGAGCGAAGGGAATAGGCAATGTTTCTGGTCGAAACCCTTCGAATGCATAGAGAATTGGCTTCATGGAAGGAAGTTGAGGGTGATAGGAGAATGTTTATCGGACTGAAGGCCTGTGACCAGTGATGTGCCTCAGGGATTGGTGCTGTAGTTTATAGTTTGTAGCTTATATTAATTATCTATGATTCAGAAAATGAGGTGGTGTTTGCATTTCACATCACCCTGGCAGTGGAGGTGACTGAGGCCAAACAGGTCAGTGTGGGAATGGGGACGGGAGTCAAATTGGCTTGCAACCAGAACCTCAAGCCAGCCCTCGTGAACAGAACATAAGTGCCCGGCAAAGCAGCCACCTAGCGGGCATTGTGGAGGATAGAGGCCACGCCAAGATGGCTCCAAATGCAACAAATGGGGATTGAAAAATTGCTTGCAAGTCTCTGTCGTACACAGAAGAGTTGTGTAGGTTGCTGGGTGGTGTGGTGGAACCACCTATTTGTATCCCCCTACCCAAGATCCGCTGTCCCAAATTACTTCAGAAGCTGTCATCCATGCTCATTGCACAATGATGCCCCATCACAAAGGCGGAAATGCAGAAGAATAACGGCACAGTGTGCAACGGTAGACTTGCTGCTTTACAGCACCAGAGACCCGGGTTAGATCCCGACGCTGTTCTTATGGAACTTGTTTGTTCTCCCTGTGACCGCGTGGGTTTTCTCTGGGTGCTCCGGTTTCCTCGCACACTCCAAAGACACGCAGGATTGAAAGTCAATTGGCTTCTGCTTCAACAAATTGTCCCGAGTGTGTAGGATCGGAGTAGGGTACAGGCGATCATTGGTCGGCGTGGACCGAAGGGCCTGTTTCTGCGCTGTATCTCTTAACTAAGCTACTCAGGGACATGACTGCCATCATTATGTTACAAAAAGCTAGCAGCAATCGGCTAGTTTAGGCAGAATGTAAATGGTACTCAGTACTCCGGGTGTAGCTTCCCCAACAGGCTGTGAATTTGGTACGTTTTCTCCATTTTTAAACTTCAATCCCAAAACCTTAATGGTTATTTACTCCGTGCTAACATTGTGTTTATGCACATCAACACCTGGGTCCCTATAAAGACCTATATAAAGATTATTTTCATTTAAGCAGGTCTGCTTTCTGATTCCTCCAAGCAAAGTGCAACATCTTACATTTTCCTAAGTTAAACCCCCTTTCCTACGTTAAACTCAGACTTCCGAATCTCCCTGTGGCTCAGGCGGTCACAGGCAGAACGTGCAAACTCCACACAAACAGCACCCGAGGTCAGGATCGAACCCGGCTCTCTGGTGCGGTGGCAGCAGGTGCGGTGGAAGTATATACAACTCTGGAATAACCGGCAGGATCAATGCTGATGGAATGGGCATGGTTCGGGAACAAATCCAGCCAAGGTCGTGAGAAATTGCAGAGTTGTACACTCACTGCAGACCATCACGTATACCAGCCTCCCCCATCTGCACTTCACGCTGCCTCAGCAAGGCCATTTGCAGACTGGTCAGGGCAATAAACCGAGGAATATCAATATACAAGGCCAAACCCAAGAATATAAACATACAGGCCAGGAAAAAATAGTAGAATTTTGACTAGTTGAAGCTTAAAACATTCTGATTGTTTACCTTGATGGGGAAGGACTTTTTGATCCATGCCCATCTTTTGATCGTGAACGTTTTGCTTGAGGACTCTTAGAATCACGCCTGTCTTTGTGCCTTGAGGGAGATGTGTGTTGCGATCTACTCCTGGAGCGTCTGAAGAATTAAGCCAGGAATAAAGAAGAGTTTGTGACAACATGACTATGAGAAGGCGAAAAAAAAAAAGTAGCAAATTAAAGAAATGTTAACGATTAAACTAATAATCACTGCAAAATAACATAAACCATAAATTTTCTGTTAGTCGAGTGCTTTAATCGGAGTATACCAGGTTTTAAAAATCTGGTATAGTAGGGTTAAAACAACTAAATACAGCCATGGTTGTGGTTGTACTTATTAAACTGACAGCTGTAACAAGGTCAACTCCCTTCTCCCCCAGACAGGACAATACAATGGTGTGATACGCCATCACACCCAGTCACCTGGAATTGGTTGAACATCTGCCATACAAACATCCTCTAAGTTATGCTGACTGCAGACTGGTACAATTTCTGGACTGGAAGTAGGAAGTATCAGCCATGAATCTGGCTCCGAAATGCACGCTTAGCTACTGGATCAGGATGGTTAGGATCGGGATTGGCTGCCGTGCCTTCCCCACTGCTGAACACACAATTGTAAACTCACACGTGAAGCATGAAAACACAGCTAGATCCTTTGCTGGCCAGCATGCACTAGAACCACCTGGAGTGAAAGTGGAGGGGACTTTGTAATGGCATATCAGGAGAGCCAGGTCCAATTTATGAATGTAGAATTCAGACCAAGTAAATGCCTAGTTAACCTACAAACTCTCGGCGGCAACAGATTAATAAGCACAATACTGATTCATATCTTCACATTGATTATGTTGATAACTTGATTTTTTATTAGTAAAAATTGATAAAAGTGCAAATCTAGAAGGCAGTTGACAACATTTATAATAACTTCAATTCATATAGCGAATTTAAATGTAATCAAATAACCCAAGGCATAAAGCAATGGGTGGTAGGTGTATAGAACGAGCTACCAGGGGAGGTAGTTGGGGCAGGGACCGTCGCGATAAGTAACATTTAGGCAGGTACATGGATAGGATAGGTTTGGAGGGATATGGGCCAGACACAGGCAGGTGGGACTAGTGTAGCTGGGACATGTTGGCCGGTGTGGGCAAGTTGGGCCGAAGGGCCTGTTTCCACACTGTACAACACTATGTCACAGGAGTGTTACTATGACATCAAGTAGCATAATAAGATATTAGGACAAGTGAACAAAAAGATTTTAAGTGCATTTACATAGAGGAGAGCAAAATGATTTAGGGAAGGATTTTTAGAGGCTGAGGCATAGAAACCCAAAGCTGCAAATAATGGGGGCGTGGGGAAAATCAGAAACGTACAACAGACATGAGTCGAAAGTGCAGACCATCTTAGAAAATGTGTAGGGAGAAGTGGTTACAGAATAAGGGCAGCATGACAGCGCCAGAGATCCGGGTTCAATGGCGGGTGAAAGGTAGAAGAATGGATTGGTCAAATTTGGTGGAAACAGTGGAGCGTCTCAATAGCAAATAACTTGCGGCAGGGGCTGAATCGTGTGACGCTACAGTTGTGGCAGAGGCTGGTCCAAATGAAAGAACAGAAATGAAGTTGGAAGTTCACCTTGACGTCAACACAGCGTTCCCTGCATATGGAATATCCCCAGCAAATAACTTGCACAATGCAGTTTGACGGTGTGACTGTGTGAAGGAAATGTGCTGTGTCCATATGGAATACAACACAGCTTCATGATTTGTGACTGATACTGAGATCTAGCATTGCAGCAATAAAAGGGTGGTACAACTATGAAATAGAAGGTTGAACAGTATGGCACAAAGACAGGCCCTTTGCTCCACAAGGTCTGTGCTGACCATGATACCCATTTACCCGTACATGAACCATACACCCTTCATTACCTGGATGTTCACGTGTCTGTCTAAATGTCCCTTAAACATCAGTATTATATCTGCTTCTACCAAACCCCTGGCTTGTGGCTTCTCAGTGTAGAAAAAAAATAGCTTTGTGCATCTTTAAACTTTCCTCCTCTCACCTCAAAGTACATTTCCACCCTGGGAAAAAAAAGACTCAAATACTAGAGGGCATAACGTTAAAGTGAGAGGGACAAAGTTTAAAGGCGATGTGCAGGCAATTTTTATTTATAGAGGGTGACAAGTGCCTGGAATATGCTGGTGTGGGTAGTGGTGGAAGCAGATACGATAGTGGCATTTAGGAGACCTTTGGATGGGCATATAGATATGTAAGGAATGGAGGGATATGGGTTTTGTACCGGAGGATAAGAGTTGATCTTGGCATCATGTTCAACATAGACATTGTGGGCTGATGGGCCTGTTCCACGTTCTGACTCAGACTGTCAGCCCTAAATTAAAATGTCTTCGGGGTGGGGGGCACTAGAGTCACAGAATCATACAGCACAGAAGTAACAATCCACACTGAGCAAGATGCTTCAACTAAACTAGTCCCATTTGCCCGCGTTTGGCCCATATCCCTCTAAACCTGTCATATCCACTTACCCGACAAAGTACATATGAAGTACTATTTTGAGACCTCCTCAAGTACCTCTTTTTGATCTAAAAAAAATTCTAAATATTCCAATCACTTTTTTAAACAAATCTAGTATGGTTTGCTAAGACTTTTATAAGATGTTTAATAAGCATTTTTTTTTAATCTGTAATTTGGAGTTTGAAATGTCATTAACGTGAAATATTTTTGCTTTTGCACATTTTTGAATATCCTGAAACATGCAGATATTTTGAAAAGATTCAAATCATTAACAGTTCCAAGACTAACTCAAGTGTTAATTTTTCTCAATTTTTCTGGCCAAACCAAGACCTCATCCCAAATACGCCTCCAAGCAATCTTCACTGTTCTCAGTATAAGATAGGATTGTGTCCACCCCCCTCCCCCCCATTGTCTCAAGACAAGTAGATCAAAATAATTAAAGGTACGAAGAAAGGTCTGGTGGATTGGATTGGTCTGTGGGAGGGGGTTGGGGTAGGAAGTACAGTAAACAAGCAAAGGAAGTCAGCAATAGGGTGGAATGTAAGAGACAATAGATTGACTAAAGGCCTGTCCAGGTATATTTAAAAACACAGTAGGAGATTAAAGAAGAAATTGCAGGAGTTCTGGCTGAGATATATGGCAAGATTATTAACCATGGGGTGAGATCCCAGAAGACAGGAGGGTGGCTAATGTTGTGTCGTTACTTAAGGGTGCAAAGAAAGAAAATTCTGGGAACTCTAAATCAATAAGCCTAATATCTGTGATAGGAAAGTTACCGGAGAGGATTCTGAGGAATAAGATAAAGATGCATTTGGAAAGACAGGGATCGATTAGAGATAGTCAACATGGTTTTGTGTGTGAGAGATCGTGTATCACAAACCATGGACATAACTCAGAGGGACAGGCAGCATCTCTGGAGAGAAGGAATGGGTGGCGTTTCGGGTCGAGACTCTTCTTCAGACTAGTATCAAACCAGTTTGTTTTGAAGAAGTAACCAAGAAGGTTGATAAGGGCAGGGCAGTACATATAATCTATATGGACTTCAGTAAGGGCTTTGATAAGGTTCTGCACGGTAAATTACTCTGGAAGGTTAGATTGCATGGGATGGTCTGATAATAGTAGGAAGTTAAAAAAAAAAGAAAAAGTAGGTTTGGGATGAAAATAAAAGATGGAGAATTATCTGAAATTGGTGAACTTGGTCCAATTCTAATAACAGGTTGTTAATCTGTGAACACATTCACTCACATTCCATGGATGGAACTATCTGATTTCCAGCAACACTTCTTAAATTTTAGATCTCTGGAGCCCATCATATTTAGAAGCAAGCATAGTGTTTGATGCATCATATCGGCCACTGATACATCCTCAATGTCAGAACTTTCAAGTCAACGTGCAGTGAAAGGCGTCAGGCGTTGTGCCAAGACGATCAGTATTTTCACATGACTACAAAGAACCAAGTTATTTGCCAACTCAGCCGCTACTTTCTAATTCCAATACAAAATTAATTCCCAAGTGGTCTTGGCAGAAATTAACTCAGTTGCACGGATGATGGTGGCACAGAAAATTTAAGATGCTAAATTGGGTTGTACTCAAGAAGGCTGCTTTTTCCTGGATGGTGTTGAGCATCTGTAGTTCCGTAAGCAACTTGGCAACTGAATGGTGTCGTGTACAAAGTAGAAAGGCTCTACGGTTTCCCACACAAATCATTTCTGCCATAGTCAAAAACCGTAAGAAAAATAGTGAATAAAAAATGATTTGCCGTATTGAAGTTACCAAATGCGCTTAAAGAACTGCTAATTTTTTTTAAGTAACCTGCTTCTTAAAAGATTTTCAATAAATTTGGAAAGGCTCCCTGCCTGTCTCACAAGCCCCACCTACTTAACGAATGCATAGACTGGGATATCTCAGAGATCAGCTTACTCACTTGACAATGCTCGTGAAAAAGAACTGTAGGATCTACATTTTAATTAGATGGAGCAGGGTGGAAGAGTTTACAGCTGGAATGCAGGTCTGAAATTATACCCATAGAAATCGGAGAACTAAAATTGTGACATTTAAAAATCAGAAGCATTCTTAAAGTCAAACCCCATCATCAAAAATGATGCCCTTTTCCAAAGGACAGCAAATTTAAACGCAATTAACGACTGGCCTGCATTAATTTAAATTTTCATGAGCCAATTGAAAAATACATTTATCTAAAATAGATATTTTTGTTTGTATGCTGCAAATTCTGAACAAAGTCAAGAGGTTGTGTGTGTTTGGACACTTATTTACAATGTGCAAATTGTGATAAGTCGACAAGTAAATGTGAATACTGTTTCAGAGGAATAATTATACTAAGGTTCAAGAATGAAGTCTATTTTTATTGGGTGAAGTGAAAATCTTCAGGGGTGTTGTAATAGGACAGAATTGACATACTACAAAATGGTGCCGATTTCTTGTGTGCCTTAAAAAAAACAATTAGCTAATTCTGAAAATGTTGTTTGCAAATGGATCATATTTTGTACACAACTAAATATATAACAATTGATGTTTTCACTTTACGTCTTACTCTATTAATTATTAAACCCCATCCAAATCTTGCCATTGTTATAATTCCAGCAGAACTTGAGCGTGTCATCATATGCCAACTGATAAACAGCAAGGTTCCAAGTCTTGAACTTCATACTGAGATATGGAGGTAGACAAAAATGCTGGAGAATGAAGGAATAGGCGACGTTTCGGGTCAAGACCCTTATTCAGTCTGAAGAAGGGTCTCGACCCGAAACTTCGCCTAGTCCTTCGCTCCATAGATGCTGCCTCACTCGCTGAGTTTCTCCAGCATTTTTGTATACCTTCGATTTTTCCAGCATCTGCAGTTGTTTCTTAAACATACTGAGATATGGAAGTTATTGGTCTGCAAAATCAGCTGCCACTTAGGTACAATTGATTAATTAAAGTCTTGGCCTTGTGCAATGAGCCCAAGATGACGGGAGGGCAGGCTCAGTTGCGAGGACGTTAACACAGAAGTAGACTTGTAATATAGTTACCCAGGTTCACACACCGATGGGTTCAGGAAGAGATGGCCCTGTGCATAGCCTCCTCCTCTCCTCTTGACCCTCCATCTACCCGCATCCAGACCCTACTAAACCTCGATCTCGCAGTCCATAAAATTCCTTTCCTACAGCAACCTCTTCCACCTTGCACCCCCGCCCCCCCATCCAAACATTCCCCTGACTTCCCCATCATCTATATCCCCCCCCACCACTTCCTCAGGCATCCTGACACTTGGAGCTTTCCTTCCTTCCCTCAACTGTGAACACACCCCTCGTCCCTACTCTCATTCCGTTCTTTCCCATCCCCAGGCTCCCAAAGTCTTCTCCATGCTCTCCCTTGCAATCCAGCCCAGAAACCAACCTCAGGACTATATTCCATAGTGCGTAGCAGCCGAACCAATGGAGAGTGCTTAATGTCCAGATATAAAATTTCTGGGCCGAATAGTTGAATATGCTCGTTAGAAGAGTGGGAATTCACTTCCCCACTGATTCTTTACCAAACTATCACCTAATTCACAGGATTTTCAAACATAGTTCTTATTCAACCAAAAAAATCAAGATAGTGACTTGCGATTTAACACGTTTAACTTATCTTGTTCTTTATCATAATTGTTAAGTTCGTGCTTAATGGCAAACTATTAAGAGATGATGCAAAATATTGCTGGAAGTAACTGGCAAGAGAAAAGAAGAATGTTTTAAAATTGAGCATCAACCATCTTCAACAATATTACACAATTTCGGTATTTTTTGTGGCGCTCTCACGTGTTATTTTTTTTACTCAGAGATATTTCAACTATTGCAAATGATTAGTCTTTACTGGTACCGGTTAATACATTTGGTTATGTTTTTTGAACAAGGCCCATGACTTGGCACGAGTGTTAATGAAATAATTTTCTTATACTGTTTATAATGATAAATCTAATTGCAGAGCAACTTTGATTCATGCAGATGATAAATTATAAGCATTAATAACCAACCCTCACGATACAATAACATTGTCATGGAGAAATAGAAAAAAAATCATGGGTGCCATTGAACATATCCACAGTAGAAAAAGGGATAAATGCAAATGCCGGTCCAGGTTTCTACAGCTAAATGAACTTAGTTGAAGTCTTTTGGCAGTCATTTCAGACGTTAATGCGATGACGAGGTGTACCTTGCATTCCAGATGTGGCCATTGCCATAGTAATGAGTGCATTATTCTCAACATCATTTTGGTCTCAGAGAAGAATGCAAATCATGGTAGGTCACCGCTCCACAGCTCCGGCAGGTGTTTCAGAACAAACCTGATATGGTTTGCGAAGTCCAATTCCACCAGGTTGTGGAAATTACAATTTCTTCTCTAGTGCCCTTCAGAGATCGAGATTTGCCAGACCTTTGTGGCACACCCGATACGATCTCTGCCTTACATTGGGTCTCAATTCTTAATGCATTTGAAGACAGGCAATAAGGTCATGCATGTCTCAAGAAAATACCTAGCAACATATTTTGGTGTTGTAGATCAATCATTTTTTTTGGAAGGAATTGAAAAGCATGGGAAACCATTGGGTCATCGTTCATAGGAAGCCAGAGAGACACAGACAGACAGAAACAAAGCAAACATCTTCATCCTTCCATGGGAAATTTGCAACCTTACTATGGGTTACACTGCAGCCACCACTCAACTAGTCACACAGTCATGACTTTTTGAAAAAGATCTTAAGTGGTAGAAGATACTAAGGAAACTCTATAGTTTAAATCATTCCCCCCCCCATTCAAATAAAGCCAACCCACACCAAAAGACAAACACGTTTAGGGAAAAAATTCAGCACATTTCACAAACACCTTCTTTCATACTTGTACTCATAAAATTAAATCAATAGTAATAATTTTCTGGGACAATTCCACATTCAATAGCTTGCCATTGTTGCATTAATATTTACAAATGTAATTTTCATTTATTTCTGTTACTTACACCAGACTCCTACAATCTGTCTCAATTTCTTTTGTTATTTTAGCCCATTTTTTTTTAAAGCTTAGGCACTACAATTACTATCAAAGGAACTTGGAAGTAAGTTTCAAACAGTTCAGTTTATCTCACGCTTACTGTGGCTAATTCAAGATCTTGAAAAAAAAGACAAGCAACAACCTGTAATTTCTCTCACATGTATCATCAGATCAGCCATTCTGAGTTCATGGAGGTAGCCTGCATAACGCCATCGTACTCACTGAGTATCATGTTTCAGCAAGTTACTTCCAGCTGCAGTTAGGGGAAAGAAAATACCACAAAATGGCAGGCTAATTTATTATTTACCAATTAGAGGTATGCTGCATAAAACAGATTTTTTTTTTTACTCTTTTTATCTTGTTAATGCAAACCTTCATTCAGGGTTCATCACAGAACAGTCAATGAAAAAATATTAGGCAGTACTCATTAAATATCGTTGAGCTTTGTTCAGGGATTAGGAAGGAACTTTTCTTCATTGTCATCAGTGCTAAGTCTACTGAAATGATAGGTGCAAAAAAAACAAGACAATATGGAAAGCAGTTGTGAAATATCACAGCAATCAGTTTTCAGGAGGGAATCTATTTCTTCAAGCTAGTTGTTTGATTTAGGGTTTAGTGTGCTAAAGATAAGTGCTAAGGAGTTACTGTGGGAAACAATATTCAGAATACATGGTAACTAGGAACTAGTGACCTAATGGATTATGCCTTTGCACAATCTTTCTCTGCCCTGCTCAATGATTTGCTTTAATGAATCCCTATCACTTTAATGACATTCGAAGATTCCCTATCTCATATAATCAACCTACAAAAATAATTGAACGCAATGAAAATAGAAAACTTTAGCATGTTGAATATATAACTAATTAGAGGTATTTAATATGGACACTGAAAAGAGTAATAATGTATATATTTTAATTCAATGCCTTTTCCAGAGACAAGGGATTTCTGCAAGTTAGAAGTCAGGGTTATTCTTCTTGAGGCAAAACAAGATTGAGTATTGTAAGAGATGTACAAGATCGTGGCTGGTTTAGATGGGTAAACAGAGGGAAGTTACTCCCATTAACTTGAAGTTCAAGGACACAAATTAAAAATGTTGGCAAAAGGTAAAAGAGAATTTGAAGAAAATTATTTCTTGTTAGCATAATTATGATCTGGATCACACTGCCTATAAAGAATGGTTCAAACAGAGTCAATCAGGGCTTTAAAAAGTACTAGACCAGGGGGGACCTGTTGGGTCCCGTCCCCTCAACGGTTGCCGGGGGGGGGGGGGGGGGGGGGGGGTCGGCCTGAGGGGTCACACACACACTAACCACCCCCCACACACACAGGAGGGGAGAGGGGAGGGAGAAGGAGGGGAGGGGGAAGGTAGAGGGGGAGCCAGGTGGGCCACGAGCAAAGGCATTGTGACGACATCAGCTCGGTTTGATTTTAAAATACTTTTTTTGATTTTAAAACAATTTTAGTAAAAAAGCTCGGGAAATAATGAACCAAATTTTCAGATGAGAAGAATTTTGAAATCACGAGGTGAATCTCTACCGGAATATGTATAAATTTCTCCGTTGCCTCGTCGGGTTTCGGAGGAGATGTGAAAGGGAAACAAACTAACGAAGAGAGTTTTAATAGTCATATGATATTGGACAGGCATCTGAAGGAAAATAATTTACTGGGGAATGGGAAAGAGTGAGGGATTGGATCGGGGGAATTTCACAATCAGCAGGCAGTACATACTCGATGGGCTGAATGGCTTTCTTCCAATCCATCATATAACCATTGTTCCTCAGAATAAACCAACACGTGGTAGTATTAAGAATGAATGATGGATCCGAAGGTTTGTGCTCCAACTATGAAAAGATTAAACAGAACTCTGGCTGATTTAGGGTTTAGCCAGCTCATGAATATGAAAAAAAGTTGTAAGCACTATTACCTAATAATCAATTTGAACATACTTTTGAAGTTCATAAAGCCCCCTATTCCATAACTCTGAATTCACAAGACGACTGCTAGGTCTGTGGCCGGCATCATTTTGTTCAGGGCTGATCAGCTTCCCTTCAACTGCACAAGTACGGCGCCACAAAAGATGACAATAAGCATCGGAGCTGAATCTTATCGTATAATTACAAAAGCTTTACTAAACAAAAACCAACACCATCTCAAAGGTGGAATTATATTAAGATATGTCTATGTTTAGTCAACGAAAATTGATTTCCTTCTTTGTTGGCTATATTTAGTGGAACTGCACCAGAGGGCATTTTTTTTTGTTTTCTTACAATCCAGTCTCAAAAATAAGCATTGCAATAACCATCAATTTTTGATTTTGTATTTCTTTTTAAGTGGCTTAAGAATGGCAAATTTTATTTATGTCCCATATTTTACAGGTTAATAGATAGTGCTTACCAACAATTAAAATAAATATGTGCGGTCCTGTATTTTACCATAACTATATAGATTGAGAAGTAGTTGACTTAACAGAATGTGGCACCGTGGAAGATGTGACAATAAGAAAGCAAGTTGACAATGTGAGTGTCACGTAGAAATCAAACGTGGTCTTCGTTTTCCACGCTAAAAGCTTTAGAAACTATCCGTTTTAATAGACGACTGCTGTCTTTAGCAAAGCTTTTCATGCAGATCACAAAATACCAAATGAATTATGAAATCCTTCAGAGTTTACACAGCTAGATCTTCAGCTATACTTGTTTTAATACCCCACCTTTGTTTCGAACTGGAGCGAGATCTTTTCTTTCGTGATCGGGAATAGGATCGGGATCTTCTGTTCGTGTCGCCACTTTCCTTTTCTGGCACTTGAATAAGGAAATTTCAACATGAGTTGTACTCAAGTCATGCAGTCAGCAAACGAAACAGACAAATTTAAATGTGTAAGAAGGAACTGCAGATGCTGGTTTAAACTGAAGATGGACACAAAATGCTGGAGTAACTCAGCGGGACAGACAGCATCTCTGGAGAGACTGAATAGGTGATGTTTCGGGTCGAGACCCTTCTACAGACAGACATGATGAAAATCCAGCGGCGACCAGAAAAAGGTACGACTCTTTGGGTGACTACTCACGACCATACAGGCCTCACCCCATTGGATTGTCAACATGTTGAACATTTTCGGCCACCTGCTGCGACTATGACGGGTGCCGGCAAGTCGCCGAAAAAAATTGCGCATGTGGCACAGGCCCTTTACAGATAAGGGAAACGATATATATTGACAGTGATGTGGAGAGGTAAAGACAGTGAATGAAAGATATGCAAAAAAGTAACGATGACAAAGGAAACAGGCCATTGTAAGCTGTTTGTAGGGTGAAAATGAAAAGCTGGGGCGACTTGGGTGGGGGAGGGATAGAGAGAGAGGGAATGCCGGGGCTACCTGAAGTGAGAGAAATCAATATTCATACCACTGGGCTGTAAGCTGCCCAAGCGAAATATAAGATGCTGTTCCTCCAGTTTGCGTTTAGCCTCACTCTGACAATGGAGGAGACCGAGGACAGAAAGGTCTGTGTAGGAATGGGAAGGAGAATTAAAGTGTCCAGCAACCGGGAGATCAGGGAGACAAAATTGAAATGTGCGGAATAAAGCGTGAAATTATACTTCCAATAAAATATCACAATTGACAACTAAACTGTATGTAAATTTTAATTCATTAAAATACTTTATACTACATTTATTTTTATTAACTGATACCACTGCTGAAGAGCAGAAAATTGGAACAATTGGACTGTCGGTTTTTATTTGTGACTGGATATTCTGTTTTCTCTCTCTTTCATTATAATTTTTTTTTTGTTGCTCTTTAAATAAAGCTGATGAATTGTCTGAGAAACTTTATAGAAGTGAAAATGACATTTGACAATTGCCAAATAATGTGTTCAGGAGACGTCATAACTGTCCGGCTGTACATGTTCTCTACTTGCCACTTTTACCCCAAGAGCATTGTAAATGAAGAACACTAAAACACAGTTTTGCATATCTAGAGAAATAGGCAAGGAATCAGAAAAATGTGAAAATATACAATTTAGAATGAATATGGTTCAGCAACTGTACACTGCAAGGGCCAGGAAGTGAGCGGGCAAGATCATCTCTGACCCCCTCTCACCCTGGCCACAAACTCTTTGAATCATTTCCCTCTGGAAGGCGACTCCGGACTGTCAAAGCTGCCACAGACAGACATAAAAAGTTTTTATCCACGAGTAGTTGCTCTATTCAACAGCCATAAATCTGTAGCCTCCCTTTGATCTGGTATTTTGTTGGTTCACATGCTTGATCAATGGTGTTTTATCATTAATGTTTTATTATTATTAATGTTTAGTGTTTTCTGAGTCATTCGTAACTGTCACTGTATGTCATGCTGTTACTTGTGGGCGGAGCACCAAGGCAAATTCCTTGTATGTGAATACTTGGCCAATAAACTTACTTACTTACTTACATTGTACGTAATTATGATGTAACTCTAAAACACCATGCAGTTTGAAAAGTAGATGGACTTTTGGGTTTAGTTTATTTTAGTGATACCGGGTCTGCGCCGACCAGCGATCCCCGCACATTAACACTATCCCACACGCACTAGGGACAATTTTTGCATTTACCAAGCCAATTAACATTTCAGGTCTGAAGAAGGGTCTCGACCTGAAACGTCACCTATTCCTTCGCCCCATAGATGCTGCCTCACCTGCTGAGTTCCTCCAGCATTTTTGGCTACCTTTAAGCCAATTAACCTACATATCTGTACGTCTTTGCAATGTGGGAGGAAACCGAAGATCTCGGAGAGAACCCGCGCAGGTTACGGGGAGAACGTACAAACTCCGCACAGACAGTTAAATAGCAACTTCAGGGGCGGCACGGTGGTGCAATGGGAGAGTTGCTGCCTTTCAGCACCAAGGACCCACGCTCGATCAAGACTACAGGTGCTGCCTGCACGGAGTTTGTACGTTCTCCCCTTGGGTTTTCTCCGGGATCTCCGGTTTCCTCCCACACTCCAAAGACGTACAGGTTTCTTTCTAGGTTAATTGGCTTGGTATAATTGTAAATTGTTCCCAGTGAGTAGGATAGTGTGCGGGGACTGCTGGTCAGCGTGGACTTGATGGGCCGAAGGGCCTGTTTCCACGCTGTATCTCTAAACTAAACTTGTGCATAAAACGTTCGATTTCATGTCCGTAGCATGAGAATCTGAGACTTACTTCGTCACATTGTAATGTACTCTACCTGGTTCAATAACTGCTGATATAAAGGACTGTGCTTCCCTCACTCTCTTCATCACTTCTTCAAGCTCTTTCTTGGCTGCCTGCGGTGTCATCTCTGGAGGCTTCACAATCGCATTATTAGAATGATTGATTCTGAATTACGAATATACAAATAACTGCATTAAAATACAAGCAAACATATCCAGATTTAAAGTCCTTTCTGCAAAAAATATGAAAATCAATTACAAATATGAAAGTGTAAGTTCTTAACAAAAAAAGCATCGACATTTTTGCACACCTTTTCTGATTCAATACAGGGCTCTTCTCCAATAGCAGATAGAGAGTGGGGACTAACTTTTATTTTGAATGTACTGACAACATGCAACAACGTCATTCATAGGGACAAACATCAGCCAGGAATACAACACAATCAATGTCTAGAATATTTAAGTCATAGTGTGGAGGGTGGTGGAGGCAGGTTCTCTGGATGCTTTCAAGAGAGAGCTAGATAGGGCTCTTACAGATAGAGGTGTCAGGGGATATGGGGAGAAGGCAGGAACGGGGTACAGATTGGGGATGGTCAGCCATGATCACATTGAATGGCCTTGCTGGCTCGAAGGGCCGAATGGCCTATTCCTGCACCTATTGTCTATTGTCATAGGCACTCACGTCAATCATAATA
Source organism: Leucoraja erinaceus (assembly GCF_028641065.1). Taxonomy (NCBI): domain Eukaryota; kingdom Metazoa; phylum Chordata; class Chondrichthyes; order Rajiformes; family Rajidae; genus Leucoraja; species Leucoraja erinaceus. The sequence goes on from NC_073379.1 coordinate 7,166,365, forward strand.
TTCACTGAACACATAATTGTTACTATAAAATATTTATTTGGCCAAAGCTAAAGCCCAAAATTAATGCAGTCAAAATGTTTCCAATGCAGTGGCTAGACCCGCTGTTCCATTTCTACATCCATTTTTTAAAGCAAAAGTCAACTAGTTAAAGGTCTGAAGAAGTATCCCGACCTGAAATGTCACCTATCCATGTTCTCCAGAGATGTTGCCTGACTCGCTGAGTTACTCCAGCCTTTTGTGTCTATCTTTAGTTAAATCACTTGATGTACCAAAGCTGTTTAGTTATCTTTGATTGGCTGGACTTTTCCAGTGTTTGGACAATAGAACCAATGAATTAAATTCAGAATGTTTTTTCCACACAAGATATTCAGTATAAGGTTTACGATGATAGAAAACTTTGCGGGGGGTTTTGCATCAAAGATTAAATAATGTGAACAGCCTTGCCGTTTTCACCCCAGTGTAATTTTTATTGACTCACTGGGAAACTTTGTTTAACATAAACACATGTAAAGTTAGATAGAGTTCTAGGGGCTGGTGGAATCAAGGGATATGGGGAGAAGGCAGGCACAGGTTTTTCTTTGGGGACGATCAGCCATGATCACAATGAATGGCGATGCTGGCTCGAAGGGCCGAATGACCTCCACCTGCAGTTATACGGAGTACAGGATGGACCATTTAAATTGGGGTTTGTAGGTCAAGTTCAACAGTATCTTGAAACTCTAGTGCAGGGGTGGGGAACCTTTTCATGTTGGAATGCCGCATTAAGTTAGGTGTAATCCAATAAGGCCGCATCCAAGAACTTTCAACTAGATATACTTCAAAATGTACATTATTTTGTTAAAATAGCCCTCATGACTTACTAATGTTTTAATTGTGGCCGTCAGTCGGGGTGGATTATTTTGTTGAATCTTATCTTTGGTATTTTAAATACGTTCGTTTCAAGATTAAAATAAAAAGTCGAACAAAAACATATCAATATAAATAAAAGGATTTCTTCTACAAAATTTGGAAATCATTCAAAAGGCCGCACTTAAGGCAGACAGTGGACGTCCATTTTTTTTTTTTTTTTTGCAAATTAAAAAGCAGTATATAATCAACAGTTCATAAATCAACCAAAGGGGAAGGACTTCATGGTGAGAAAAATTGATGGATGGCTCTTATTTTGTGTTATTTGTGTTTATAAATGTTCACAAATTACCTCCCACCGCCAAAGAGAGATGCTGCTTCAAAAAGTCAGCCAGCATTATCAAGGACCCACGCTGGCCACACTCTCATTTCACTCCTGCCATTGGGAAGGAGGGAGGAGCAGGTCAGAAAACCAGGTTCAAGAAGAGCTTTCCCCGCCCAATAATCATCGGGCTCTCAAACGCTACAAACACAAGCAAAATGATGAACTATCTTGGATGCACTTAGGACCGGCCTTCTTACAACATGTGTTTTTAATTCATTGCATTTGCGGTTTATTGTGTTATGAGTTTACAAGCCTGTTATACTGCTGCAAGTAGGAATTTTATAGTTCTGAGTTTGGTACACGACAATTAAACACTCGACCCCTCAAATGTAATAGTAAATCCTGGGGTAACATTCATCTTTGGCAAAGCCCTTCATGTGATGGCCACTTTCTAAACAAATAAAAACCTACTTTAGGGGCCTGTCCCCAAACATGGCTCCATTGAAGGCTAAAGCTCGTAGCACTGAAGGCTGCTCAGCAAATTCCACAAAGGCAAATCGGGTCGGCTGCGTCTCGTCTCCCGCCATACGTACAAATTTCACCTCGCCCACTTGGCTGAAAAATTCCAGTAGCTGGTCTGCCGTTGTTGTCTTTTTGAGAAAAAAAAAAAAGAAAAAAAAATTAATACCGCTGTTGCAAGAGGGCTTGGTCCCATCGCAATGTTCAGGAATCTTGCAAGAGCAGAATTTACCATGCATTGAGAGTGACATGCAACTGATGCAACACTCAATTCCACCAATGAGCCCCCAAGCCCGGCGCAATCACCTGTTTTAAGAACGATTCAGAACTGCATGTGGGAGAGAGAAAGCGAGAGAGAAGAGAGAGAGAAAAGGAGAGAGAGAAAAGGAGAGAGAGAAAAGGAGAGAGAAGAGAGAAAAGGAGAGAAAAGGAGAGAGAGAGAAAAGAGAGAGAAAAAGAGAGAAAAGGAGAGAGAAAAGGAGAGAGAGAAAAGAGAGAGAGAAAGGAGGAGAGGAGAGAGAGAAAAGAGAGAGAGAGAAAAGGAGAGAGAGAAAAAAGGAGAGAGAAAAGGAGAGAGAGAAAGGAGAGAGAGAGAGAAAAGGAGAGAGAAAAGGAGAGAGAAAAGGAGAGAGAAAAGGAGAGAGAAAAGGAGAGAGAAAAGGAGAGAGAGAAGAGAGAGAGAAAAGGAGAGAGAGAGAAAAGGAGAGAGAGAAAAGGAGAGAGAGAGAGAGAGAGAGGAGGAGAGAGAGAAAGGAGAGAGAGAGAGAGAGAGAGAGAGAGAGAAAGAGAGAGAGAGAGAGAGAGAGAGAGAGAAAGGATGAGAGAGAGAATGAGAGAGAAAAAATGAGAGAGAAAGAAAACGAGAGCGAGAGGGGGAACGAGAGGGGCTTGACGGATAAGGCAGATGAGCTTTGGGCATGGATAGGTACGAGCGACTGGGACATTGTAGCCATGACTGAAACCTGGTTAAGGGAGGGGCAGGACCGGCAGCTCAATGTTGCAGCGTACTGCAGGTTCAGGAGATACAGGGATGAGAAAAAAAGAGGAGGAGTTGCATCATTGGTTAAGGAGGATGTCATGGCTGTGCTCAGAAGGTAACATTACGGACGGTTCATCTAGTGAGGCTATATGGGTGGAGCTGAGGAACAAGAAAGGGACAATCACCTTGTTGGAGATGTACTACAGACCCCCGAATAGTCAACGGGAATTAGAAGAACAAATGTGCCGGGAGATTGCAGACAGCTGCAGGTCAAATAAGGTTGTTGTAGTAGGGGATTCCAACTTTCCCCAATATAGACTGGGAAAATCATAGCGTGTAGGGTTTAGATGGGGTGCAATTCCTCAAAGTGTTCAGGAGAGTTTTCTCAAGCAATCGGCCAAGTGTGATGTTTTTAAAAGTGTACTGAAGAAAGCTCAGGATGTGTTAAGAGTGAAGGGCAAAGCAGGCAAATGTAAGGAAGCTTGGCTGACGAGAGAAATTGAGACGTTACTCAAAAACAAGAAGGATGCATAGGTCAGGTGTAGGCAGCTGGGATCAAGTGCATCTCTGGTGGAGTTTCGGGAACTAAGGAGTAAACTAAAAAATGAGATCAGAAGGGCAAAAAGGGGCCAGGAGATAGCTCTGGAGGGTAGCATAAAAGACAATCCCAAAAGATTTTATAAATATATAAAGGGGAAAAGGGTAACCAGAGAGAGTGGGACCTCTCAGGAATAAAAGCAGCACCTCTGTGTGGAGCCACAGGAGATGGGCAAGGTCCTCAATGAGTATTTCTCCTCTGTATTTACCGAGGAGAAAGACAGTAGGACGGAGGAAATTGGAGCATTCACTTGAAGTGTCATGAGAGCAGTCAGTGTTACTGTCGAAGAAGTACTGAAGGTACTGTCATGTATGATGGTTGACAAATCTCCAGGGCCTGATCAGATATATTCAAGGACATTGTGCGAAACTAGGGAGGTAATTGCGGGAGCCCTGGTTGACATTTACGAGTTGTCCTTAAATATAGGAGAGGTGCCAGATTGGAGGGTGGCAAATGTTGTGCCTCGTTTCATGAAGGGCTGCAGGAAAATGCTGGGAACTGTAGGCCGGTGAGCTTAACCTCTGTAGTTGGTAAGTAACTGGAGAGTATACTGAGGGATAGGATATACAGGCATTTGGATGGGCAAGGGGTGATTAGGGACAGACAGCATGGTTTTGTACGTGGGAGGTCGTGTCTCACAAATCTGATTGATTTTTTTGAAGACGTGACCAAAAAGGTTGATGAGGGCAGAGCTGTAGATGTTGTATACATGGATTTCAGTAAGGCGTTCGACAATTTTCCACATTGTAAGCTGCTCTGGAAGGTTAGATCGCATGGGATGCAAGGAGAGATAGCTGAATGGATAGCAAATTGGTTCCATGGAAGGAAGCAGAGGGTGATGGTGGAAGGTTGCTTCTCAGAATGGAGGCCTGTGACTAGTGGTGTGTCACAGAGATCGGTGCTGGGACCGTTACTGTTTGTCATTTACATCAATGATTTGGATGAGAACATACAGGGCAAGATTAGCAAGTTTGCTGATGATACAAAAGTGAGTGGTTTTGCAGATAGTGAAGATGATTGTGAACAATTGCTGCAGGATCTGGATCGATCGGCCAGGTGGGCGGAGGAATGGTTGATGGAATTTAATACAGAGAAATGTGAGGTGTTGCATTTTGGGCTGTCGAACAAGGGCAGGACCTACACAGCGAATGGTAGACTTCTGGGTAGTGTTGTAGACCAGAGGGATCTAGGAGTACAGGTGCATGGTTCCTTGAAGGTCGAGTCGCAGGTAGATAAGGTGGTCAAAAAGACTTTTGGCACTTTGGTCTTCATCAGTCAGAGTATTGAGTATAGAAGTTGGAAGGTCATGTTGCACTTGTATAAGACGTTGGTGAGAATGCATTTAGAATATTGTGTCAGTTCCGGGCACCGTATTATAGGAAAGATATTGTCAAGCTAGAAAGGGTTCAGAAAAGATTAACGAGAATGTTGCCAGGACTAGAGGGTGTGAGTTATAGGGAGAGGTTGAGTAGGAACTGATCCTGAACCTATTGAACATTGGAAAATGATCACCAATGCATCCACTATTTCTAGAGCCACCTCCCTGAGGACCCTGGGATGCAGTCTATCAGGCCCCGGGGATTTATCATCCTTCAGTCCCATTAGAATACCCAATACTATTTCTCTTGATATTTCTTTCAGTTCCTCGACCCCCTTAGATCCTCTGCCCTCCAGTACTTCTGGGAGATTGTTTGTGTCTTCCTTAATAAAGACAGATCCGAAGTACCTGGTCAACTCTTCTGCCATTTCCTTGTTTCCCATAATAATTTCACCCGTGTCTGCCTTCAAGGGACCCACATTTGATTTTGCTACTCTTTTTCCCTTAACATATCTAAATAAGCTTTGACTGTCCTTCTTTATATTCCTGGCCAGCTTCCCCTCGTACTTCATCTTTTCAGCCCGTATTGTTTCCTTCTGTTGTCCTGTGAACGTTTCCCAATCCTCTGGCTTCCGGCTACTCTTGGCTGTGTTATACATCTTTTCTTTTAGTTTTATTCTATCCCTAACTTCTCTTGTCAGCCACGGTTGCCTCCTACACCCCTTAGAATCTTTCTTCCTTTTTGGAATGAAATGATCCTGTGTCTTCCGGATTATGTCCAGAAATTCCTGCCATTGCTGTTCCACCATCATTCCTGCTAGGATCCCTTTCCAGTCTACCTTGGCCAGCTCCCCTCTCATGCCTTCATAATCGAGCGAGAGAGGGAAAACAAGAGAGAGAGAAAACTAGAAAGAGAGAAAATGAGAGGGAGAGAGACAGAAAAGGGGAGACAGAAAAGGAGGAGAAAGGGCGAGAGAGAAAACGAGAGAGAGAAAATGAGGGAAAAACGGGGTGCGAGAGGGAAACGGAGGGTGAGAAATTGAGAAGGAGAGAGAAAATGAAAGTAAGAGAATACGAGAGAGAGGGAATAAGGGACAGAAAATGAGAAAGAGAAAACGAGGGAAAACGAGAGAAAACGAGAGAGAGAAAACAAGAGAGAGAGAGAGAAAGAAGGTGAGGAGAGTGAGAGAGAGGAAGGAGGAGAGAGAGAAAGAGAGTGAGTGACAGTGAGAGGGGATAACAGAGAGGGATGAGAGAAAAGGAAAAAGAGAGAGAGAGAGAGAGAGAACGAGAGAGAGAGAGAGAGAGAGAGAGAGAGAGAGAGAGAGAGAGAGAGATAGATAGAGAGAGAGATAGAGAGAGAGAGAGAGAGAGAGAGAGAGAGAGAACGAGAGAGAAAGCGAGAGAGAACGAGTGAGAAAGCGAGAGAGAACGAGTGAGAAAGCGAGAGAGAACGAGTGAGAAAGCGAGAGGGAGGGAAAGCGAGAGGAAGAAAACGAGAGAGAGAAAACGAGACAGAGCGAGAGAGGAAATCATAGCGTGAAAGGTTCAGATGGGGTGCAATTCCTCAAAAGTGTTCAGGAGAGTTTTCTCAAGCAGTGCGTGGAGTCCCCCACATGTGAGAGGGCAACGCTGGATCTAGTATTGGGAAATTAGGAAAGGCAAGTTAATAAAATGTGTGTGGAGGAGCCTTTTGGAACCAGTGACCACAGTTCAATTAGGTTTAAGATAGTTATGGATCTGGATGGACAGGGTCCATGTGTTAAAATGCTCAACTGGGGTAAGGCCAACTTTGGGGGTATGAGAGAAGGTCTCGCTCAAGTTGACTGGAGCTGATTATTTGAGGGGAAAGGAGCATAAGGGGGATGTTTTTTAAACTGTACTGAAGAAAGCTCAGGATGTGTACGTCCCCGTTAGAGTGAAGGGCAAAGCAGGCAAACGCAAGGAAGCTTAGCTGATGAGGGAAATTGAGACGTTAGTCAAAAACAAGAATGATGTATGGGACAGGTACAGGCAGCTGGGATCAAGTCCATCCCCGGAGGAGTTTAGGGAACTAAGGAGCAAACTAAAAAATGAGATCAGAAGGGCAAAAAGGGGCCAGGGGAGAGCTCTGGCGGGTAGCATTAAGGACAATCCCAAAAGATTTTATGAAATGGAACCAGAAATGGGTAACTAGAGAGAGTGGGACCTCTGTGTGGAGCCACTGGAGACGGGCAAGGTCCTCAATGAGTATTTCTCTTCTGTATTTACAGTTGGACGGAGGAAATTGGAGCAGTCACTGGAAGTGCCATGAGAGTCAGTGTTACCGTTGAGGAAGTACTGAAGGTACTGTCGTGTTTGAGGTAGACAAATCTCCGGGGCCTGATCGGATATATCCAAGGACATTGCGGGAAACTAGAGAGGAAATTGCGGGAGCCCTGGTTGAAATTTATGACGTACTTAAATACAGGAGAGGTGCCCCAAGACTGGAGGGTGGCAAATGTTGTGCCTCTTTTCAAGAAGGGCTCAGGGAAAATGCTGGGAACTGTAGGCCGGTGAGCTTAACATCTGTGGTTGGTAAGTTACTGGAGATTATTCTGAGGGATAGGATATACAAGCATTTGGATGGACAAGGGCTGATTAGGGATAGTCAGCATGGTTTTGTACGTGGGAGGTCGTGTCTCACAAATCTGATTGAGTTTATTGAAGACGTGAATAATAGACAATAGGTGCAGGAGTAGGCCATTCGACCCACAAGCCAGCACTGCCATTCAATGTGATCATCCACAATCAGTACCCCGTTCCTGCCTTCTCCCCATATCCCCTGACTCCGTCTGCTATCTTCAAGAGCTGTATCTAGCTCTCTCGTGAAAGTATCCAGAGAACCGGCCTCGTTCGCCCTCTGAGGGAGAGAATTCCACAGACTCACAACTCTCTGCGTGAAAAATTGTTTCCTCATCTCTGTTCTAAATGGCTTACCCCTTATTCTTAAACTGTGGCCCCCGGTTCTGGACTCCCCCAACATCGGAAACATGATTCCTACCTCTAGCGTGTTCAAACCATTAATAATCTTATACGTTTCAATAAGGTCCCCTCTCATCCGAAAAAGGTTGACGAAGGCAGAGCTGTAGATGTTGCGTACATGGACTTTCACAAGGCGATCAACAAGGTGCCGCATGTTCGGCTGCTCTGGAAGGTTAGATTTCATGGGATCCAAGGAGAGGTAGCGGAATGGATAGCAGGTAGACAAAAATGCTGGAGAAACTGAGGGGGTGAGGCAGCAGCTATGCAACGAAAGAAATAGGCAACGTTTCGGGCCAAAGCCCTTCTTCAGACTGATGTGAGGGTGGGGGAAGAAGAAGAAAGAGGAGCCATTGGGCTGAGGGAGAGCTGAGAAGGGGAGGAGAAAGTAAGGACTAACTGAAATTAGAGAAGTCAATGTTTATACCACCAGGATGTAAACTACCCAAGCGAAATATGAGGTGCTCCTCCTCCAATTTACAGTGGTCCTCTAGCCATGGAGGAGGCCCAGGACAGAAAGGTCGGATACGGAATGGGAGGGGGAGTTGAAGTGCTGAGCCACCGGGAGATCAGGTTGGTTATTGTGAACCGAGTGGAGGTGTTGGGCAAAGCGATCGCCAAGCCTAAGCTTTGTCTCACCGATGTAGAGCAGCTGACATCTAGAGCAGCGGATGCAATAGATGAGGTTCGAGGAGGTGCAGGTGAACCTCTGCCGCACCTGGAAAGACTGCTTGGGTCCTTGAATGGAGTCAAGGGGGGGGAGGTAAAGCGACAAGTGTAGCATTTCCTGCAGTTGCAAGGGAAAGTGCCCGGGGAGGGGGTGGTACGGGTGGGAAGGGACGAATTGACAAGGGAGTTACGGAGGGAGCGGTCTCTGCGGAAAGCTGACGGGAGGAGATGGGAAGAAGTGGCGAGTGGTGGGGTCACGTTGGAGGTGGCGAAGATGAGAGGATTATTTGTTGTAGGTGACGGCTGGCAGGGTGGAAGGTGAGGACAAGGGGGACTCTGCCCTTGTTACGAGTAGGGGGGGATGGGGAGTGAGAGTAGAGTCACGGGGTATAGAAGAGACCCTGGTGAGAGCCTCATCAATGGTAGAAGAGGGGAATCCTCGTTCCCTGAAGAATGAGGACATCTCCGATGCACTGGTGTGGAACACCTCATCCTGGGTGCAGATGCGGCGTAGACGGAGGAATTGGGAGTAGGGGATGGAGTCCTTACAGGAAGCAGGGTGGGAAGAAGTGTAGTCCAGATAGCCATGGGAGTCAGTGGGTTTATAGTGGATGTCAGTCAGAAGTCTATCACCTGCAATGGAGGTAGTGAGGTCAAGTAATGGTAGGGAAATGTCGGAAATGGTCCAGGTGTATTTGAGTGTCGGATGGAAGTTAGTGGTGAAATGGATGAAGTCAGTGAGTTGTGTGCGGGTGCAGGAGGTGGCACCAATGCAGTCGTCGATGTAGCGGAGGTTGAGTTCGGATAGCAAATGGATAGCAAATGGAAGGAAGCAGAGGGTGATGGTGGAAGGTTGCTTCTCAGAATGGAGGCCTGTGTGTGTGTGTCACAAGGTTCGGTGCTGGGCCCGTTACTTGTCATCTACATCAATGATTTGGATGAGAACAAACAGGGCAAGATTAGCAAGTTTGCGGATGATACTAAAGTGAGTGGTTTTGCAGATAGTGAAGGTGGTTGTGAACGATTGCAGCAGTTTCTGGATCGATTGGCCAGGTGGGCGGAGGAATGGTTGATGGAATTTAATACAGAAAAGTGGGAGGTGTTGCATTTTGGGACGTCGAACACGGGCAGGACCTACACAGAAAATGGTAGGCTTCTGGGTAGCTCTCCTTTTCTCTCTCTCTATCCTTTTCTGAGAAAATGTAGAGCAGAGGGATCGAGGAGTACAGGTGCATGGTTCCTTGAAGGTCAAGTCGCAGTTGGATAAGGTGGTCAAAAAGGCTTTTGGCATTGGTCTTCATTAGTCAGAGTATTGAGTATAGAAGTTGGGAGGTCATGTTGCACTTGTATAAGACGTTGGTGAGACGGCATTTAGAATATTGTCTTCAGTTCCGGGCACCATATTATAGGAAAGATATTGTCAAGCTTGAAAGGGTTCAGAAAAGATTTACGAGGATTTTGCCAGGACTGGAAGGTGTGAGCAATTGGGAGAGGTCGAGTAGACTGGGTCTCTATTCCATGGAGCATAGGATGAGGGGAGATCTTATAGAGGTGTACAACATCATGAGAGAAATAGATCGGGTAGATGCACAGTCTTTTACCCAGAGTAGGAGAATTGAGGACCAGAGGACATAGGTTCAATGTGAGGGGGAAAAGATTTAATAGGAATCTGAGGGGTAACATTTTTCCACACTTGTGAACGATTGCAGCAGTTTCTGGATCGGTGGGTGTATGGAACAAGCTGCCAGAGGAGGTAGTTGAGGCTGGGACTATCCCATCGATTAAGAAACAGTTGGACTGGTACATAGATGGGACAGGTTTGGAGGGTTATGGACTAAACACAGGCAGGTGGGACTAGAGTAGCTGGGACATTGTTGGCCGGTGTAGCCGTTGGGCCAAAGGGCCTGTTTCCACAATGTATTTATGACAAAACAAGAGAAGAGAGAGAGAGAGAGAGAGAGAATGAGAAAAGGAGAGAGAACAAGAAGAGAGGAAAAGAGAAAGAGAGAGAGAAAACAAAAGAACGAGAGAGAAAGGACGAGAGAAAATGAGAGAGAGAGAGAGAGAGAGAGAGAGAGAGAGAGAGAGAAAGGGAGCGAGAGAGAAGGAGAGAGAAAAAGGGAGAGAGAAAAGGAGAGAGAGAGAGAAAAGGAGAGAGAAAAGGAGAGAGAAAAGGAGAGAGAAAAGGAGAGAGAGGAAAGGAGAGAGAAAAGGAGAGAGAAAGAGGAGAGAGAGAGAAAAGGAGAGAGAAAAGGAGAGAGAGAGGAGAGGAGAGAGAGAGAGAGAGAGAGAAAAGGAGAGAGAGAGAGAAAAGGAGAGAGAGAAAGGAGAGAAGAGCGAGAAAAGGTGAGAGGAGAGAGAAAAGGAGAGAGAGGAGAGAGAGAGAAAAGGAGAGAGAAAACGAGAAAGAAAATGAGTGAGAAAGAAAACGAGAAATAGATAGAGAACTCACAGCTTTTTTTCCAATGGAGGTCAATGTCGTATGCTGAAGGAGGCCTCGTTTGAAAGATAAAGCATCGAACAAGCCCCGTTGACCCACCGAGTTCATGCTGACCATCAATCACCCATTCACACCGGCTCTATGTTATACCGATTTCCCATTCTCTATTTGCTCGAGATAATTTAGAGGCCAATTAGAGGCAAAGCCCACACAGTTAGCATTAACGCAGGATCAAACCCAGGTCTTTCGCCCTGAGGCAGCAGCTCTACCAGCTGCTCCACTGTGCCGCCCATTCATGTCATGCGTTCTTGTGATTCGTAAAACTAAATTGATTTTTGATTTCTCAGGCAGTACATTGAGATTTTATTCCTAAAGCTCTAACGGGTTATGGGGCTGTCCCACTGCACGAGCTAATTCAAGAGTTCTCCCGAGTTTCCCCTGATTCGAACTCGGAGAATTACGGTAATGGCCGCTCGCAGGTACTCGGGGCTCCTGTGGACAATTTTCAACATGTTGAAAAATCTTCACGAGTCTTCACGAGCTTACCGCGTTTCCTGAGTACCTGCCGTTACCGTTACGAGCCGCTAAGAGACGTTCCGAGCTCCGACGGACCCGCCATGTACATTCTACATGCTTACCACGAGTTTGATTTTTTTTTAAACTCGGGAGAGCACTTGAATTAGCTCGTACAGTGGGACAGCCCCTTTATTGATTATTTAATTTGAGAATTTGTATATCCAAGAACTCCATTACATTCATTGAATTGAGGTGCTATCAGTGAGATGAGGATCAAAGAAAATTAAGGACAGGCTTAATAGAGCAATATGAACACTTTACATTTAGAAAGACACTCGTATTCACACTGTTTAGTTTATTAACAAAAAATGCCTCAAGAGCCACTCAGAATAATATAAAAATAGATACCATACCAAAGAACATAAAGCAGTGGCCAAAATCTCATACAATAAAATGAGATCAAAGAAAGAGACTAAGTGGAATTCAGGTCAGACAGATTCAGAGAAGGAATAAACAAACAAAGTTGGTTGCACGGGAACCAAGATGGGGCGGGAAGTCTGAGAATGGGCTCAACTGGAGAGTTCTCGAAAGAACTGCCAACAACCGAGTGAGGTAGAGGACCTCCCTAGAGGAGCAAAGGGCTTAAGAAGAGAAGAAGACAGGAACCAAGATGATTAAAGAGTTTAGGGACAGGTGCATCGCTAAAACAAAGAGGTCACTCAGCCCAACAAAAGAAAGGTCAGCAGAGTTTCAAGCAGGGTGAACGGTGTTACAATATACAGGTCCACCACTGATTTTCCAGCATCCTTTGTTCCAAAGCCTTTATGGATTGTCCTTTTCCAGACCAGAGGTCACGGCCTCAGAGAGGAGTCCAACGGTATCGGAACGGTCTGACTGGGCAGCCGAGGAACCATGATATTGGCCTGTAAAGGCGCACGGTGCAAATTCAACCAGCCGATCGGCCACGGAGGTCAGCTATGATCTGCCAGCTCCGACTGGGCCGGAGTTCCAGAGACCCAGCCACAGGGGGCAAATTTGGCCCGTTGATCGTGGCGTAACTCCTGATGAGGTCAGAATGGGCTGCCTCACCCGACCTAATGTCACATTTTCGGGGGAGGTTTGTGTGGATGGGGAATTTCAAGTGCTCTCTTGTAATTTTGTCTGGGTTAAAGGAAGTGCCAGACCACCGACTGCTAGAGAAACAATGGTGAACCTGTACAAGAACAATTTGACACCAGGAATCAGCATGTGTTTGTGGCAGACACCAATTCCCGATGGGTATGATTATTGCATAAAAAGACCGCAGTGAAATAAAGATCCAAGAGTTCCATCTTCCCTGATGGATTTATCGCTTGGTCTTGCCAAACATCACGTCAACAATGATCTCGAACAGTACAACACAATTTCTCAACATTGCAAGTCTATCATTGAGAAATCAATCCCAAATCTTTTTCTTAATAGCTTAATTATTGGTAGTATTTTCTGAAAGTTATCTCTGTAGCCTAGCCACATTTCCATTTATTTTACTTTTCCATTGTTTACAACGTTTCGGATGAGTCTATTATTCCTCGAGGGCCAATCTGAACCGCAATCTTCTTTTGCAGCTTCATGTTGAATTCCCCACAGAACTCATCATTGCAAGTCAAGTCAAGAGAGTTTATTATCATGTGTCCCAGATAGGACAATGAAATTCTTGCTTGCTGCAGCACAACAGAGTATTGTAAGCATAAATACAGAACAGATCAGTGTGTCCACATACCATAGAATATGTATATATACTCATAATAAATTGTCTGTCCTCGGACCGAGTGTGGAAAGTTACCATCCGTGCACATGCAGTTGAGACCTAACTGCACATTTATGTCACAAAAGAAAAGTGACCACAGGGCTTTATTCTACAATTCAATGTTACCAGAACTCCAATCATCTTGCAGCCATCAAAACAATTAAATACATTTAAACTAGAGGTTGGCCTGGAATGCATTGGCAAGACAAATTAACATTTTAATAACATTACCGACGGTTTCAGCAGCAGAGAAACAGACGTTGGGGAAGGGGAGGGCAATCTTATCGAGATGAAAATTGGAACAATTTCTTTATAATGCTTGGTGTCCATTTTCACATCATGATCAAAACCCTATTACATGCAATGTGTTTTGAAAGAGAATAATAATCTAGGGTGATTTAAAAGTTATTTATTTAATAGCATAAAATAAAAAGGACCCAATAGCTTGAACAATAACAATAAATTACCTGTGAATTCAAGTTTCCAACATAAATGGTTCTTCTAATTTCTTCAATCTTGGAAGGGTCGACGTTGCCCATTGTGGGAGGTTGTGAGCTTAGTCCTAACGCTGTTAGGGATGGATCGAGTCCAGCTTGTAGTGCTCCCAGTGTAGTAATAGGGACAGGACCAACAATAGTCCCCACTGCACTTGCCGTTACTTCAACACCAGTAATCTGTCAAATAAAACATGTAGCTCAAGAATTATTGAGCACGTTGTAAAAAAAAAAATGTTACTAAGCCATCCCTCGCAAAAAAAAGACATTTTCTTTCAAATCATGCTGCACATGCTGACATTTTGAACATTATGTGAAAATGGACACCAAGCTTAAAGAAATTGTTCCAATTTCCATCTCAGCCCTGCCCAGCCCTGTCTCTGTGTTAGTTCAACTGCTGCTGAAATCCTCGGTCATGTATTTATAGGTTGATTTTGGCCATACCAATGCACTCCAGGCCAACCTCCAAAGTCCTTCATTTCATCCTTTGCAGGTTTTCCAAAACTCTGCTGCACCCACTCACTGATCAGTCTTATGTTTGCAGACCGACCATCCTTTCCGACTGAGCCACATGCCACTTGCTGAAGGAGATAGTTTTAGTTTGAGGTCCTGATGCTGGGTCTTGATCCAAAATGTTGACTATCCCTTTGGCTCTAAAAAATGATGCCTAACTAACTGAGTTTCTTCAGCAGTTTACACTCGGCTTTAAAATGTTCACTCTAGCTTCCAAGGTCATGCTCTTCCTTACCTCTAATGTCATGCAGTTTACAAACTTCAGATATGTTCCTTCATCCAATTCTGCCAATCCATCAGATCAACATTTGGTTCATCTACCATTGGTATTTGTGGCTTTTGGAGGCAGATTCCTAAGGCACCCCCTCCCTCAACCTTTCCATTTTTCCACAGTTCTTTTATCTTTTAAAGTCCTCCTCAAAACCCATCTCTTTAACCAAGTTTTTGGTCACCTGTTCTAACATTTCTTAACATGGCTCAGCATCAACTAATTTTTGTATAACATTTCGCTGTAGATTCCTGGGACATTTTACTTGGAAGTGTTACAGTGCGAAATGTATTTGTGCCGTCTTATTCCCAGCTAGGCCTGTCATTTTATCTTGGGTAATTTTGAGGTTTTCCAAACCTCAGCTGCTTCTAGTGTATTTGGTACAATTTTTATTCACCCATTGATCGTAGGAAGAGAATGAGAATAGAATGAAAAGTGTGAAGATGAAATGCACTCAAAAGACCGTGACAACATTCGTCTACAATCTATCACATGCATTCCCTCTGTGGTCTCAACCACCCTCCTGCAACCTAAACCCCAGTTGTCTTTTCACGTTCCCATGTCTGATGAAGGATCCTTGCCTGGACCATTATCTCTACTTCTTTCCCTATTGCGCTGCTTGACGTGAAGTCAAATTTTAAACATCTACCATTAAAAATCCCTTAAAGTCTATCTTTTAGCAAGGAGATGAGATGGAAGGAAGACGTTCTTTTAGGAAGGAGATGAGGAGGAATCTTTGGTCAGAGGGTGGTGAATCTGTAGAATTCTTTGCCACACTGTGGAGAAGTCAGTGGATACACAGTGCCCTCCATAATGTTTGGGACAAAGACCCATCATTTATTTATTTGCCTCTGTACTACACAATTTGAGATTTGTAATAGAAAAAAAATCACATGGTTAAAGTGCACATTGTCAGATTTTAATAAAGGCCATTTTTATACATTTTGGTTTCACCATGTAGAAATTACAGCAGTGTTTATACATAGTCCCCCCATTTCAGGGCACCATAATGTTTGGGACACAGCAATGTCATGTAAATGAAAGTAGTCATGTTTAGTATTTTGTTGCATATCCTTTGCATGCAATAACTGCTTGAAGTCTGCGATTCATGGACATCATCAGTTGTTGGGTGTCTTCTCTGGTGATGCTCTGCCAGGCCTGTATTGCAGCCATCTTTAGCTTATGGGGGCTAGTCCCCTTCAGTTTTCTCTTCAGCATATAAAAGCCATGCTCAATTGGGTTCAAATCGGGTGATTTGACTTGGCCACTCAAGAATTTACCATTTTTTAGCTTTGAAAAACTCCTTTGCTGCTTTAGCAGTATGTTTGGGATCATTGTCTTGCTGTATAATGAACCGCCGGTCAATGAGTTTTGAGGCATTTGTTTGAACTTGAGCAGATAGGATGTGTCTATACACTTCAGAATTCATTATGCTACTACCATCCGCAGTTGTATCATCAATGAAGATAAGTGAGCCAGTACCTTCAGCAGCCATACATGGCCAGGCCATAAGACCCCCACCACTGTTTCACAGATGAGGTGGTATGCTTTGGATCTTGGGCAGTCCATTCTCTCCTCCATACTTTGCTCTTGCCATCACTCTGATATAAGTTCTTCGTCTCATCTGCCCACAAGATCTTTTTCCAGAACTGTGGTTGCTCTGTACAGTACTTCTTGGCAAACTGTAACCCAGCCATCCTATTTTTGCGGCTAACCAGTTTTGCGGCATCTTGCAGTGTAGCCTCTGTATTTCTGCTCATGAAGTATTCTGCAGACAGTGGTCATTGACAAATCCACACCTGACTCCTGAAGAGTGTTTCTGATCTGTCGGACAGGTGTTTGGGGATTTTTCTTTATTATAGAGAGAATTCTTCAGTCATCAGCTGTGGAGGCCTTCCTTGGCCTGCCAGTCCCTTTGCGATTAGTAAGCTCACAAGTGTTCTCTTTCATCTTAATGATATTCCAAACAGTTGATTTTGATAAGCCTAAGGTTTGGCTGATGTCTCTAACAGTTTTATTCTTGTTTCTCAGTCTCATAATGGCTTCTTTGAGTTTCATTGGCACAACTTTGGTCCACATGTTGATAAGCAGCAATAAAAGTTTCCAAAGGTGATGGAAAGACTGCAAGAAAGACGGTGCTGAGAGCTCGCTTATACCTGCATTAAGGAGGCAATTAAACACACCTGAGCAATTACAAACGCCTGTGAAGCCACGTGTCCCGAACATTATGGTGACCTGAAATGGGGGGACTATGTATAAACACTGCTGTAATTTCTACATGGTGAAACCAAAATGTATAAAAATGCCCTTTAATAAAATCTGACAGTGCACTTTAATCACATGTGATTTTTTCAAATGCAAATCTCAAATTATGGAGGGCACTGTATTTGTGGCAGAGATAGATTCTTGATTAGTACGGGTGTCAGAGCTTATGGGGAGAAGGCGGGAAAATGGGGTTAGGAGGAAGAAATAAATCAGCCATGATTGAATGATGGTGGACTTGATGGGCCGAATGGCCTAATTCTGCTCCTATCACATATTAACTTTTTAACTGAGCTTTTGATATTTGCCCCAGTAAATGTTTAGGTGATTCAGCATTAATTGTTGTTTGATACTGCTTCTAACATCTTGAGTTAGTTTTCTTTGCTAAAGGGGCCATATAAACACAAACCTTTTTGCAAAGTGAATGACAATAAACATGCCAAAGGAAATGGTTTAACAAAATACTGAAAGAGATATATTGGCAACATCAGAATGTGGGGCAAACAAAAGGGATGACACATATGGTGGAGAATATTACATGCATCACCCCTTCCTACAGCCCAGATTTTGAACTCTCACGGAACCATTGGCTTGCAGACCCATTGTCTCCAGAAATCACCATCGGCAATTAACCCACCACAAGCTGCCCGTCCCTTTTACAAAATGTAACATTCAACATTACACAAACAAAACAATTGGCGTCTACATTAACATCAAACGTTGTGGCTGTCATTTGCTAGACTTCCACTGAACTGCAATATAAGTACAATAAAAATGTTCGCCAGACACTTTAGGCTTCAAAATATCACTCACTGAAGCAAGAGGGCTTGAAGTAGGTATTGGGAGCAACCCTGCACCGGGTATCAGCCCTGTAACAGAAGGGGCAGGAGCCAAAAGGGGCAAGGCTTTGGTTTCATCTGGGATTTTACCTGTGAAAGAAACAAGACAATTACTTAAGATAATGGAAACTAAAAAAAAATGATTTTTTTTATTTGCTCCCCATCTCAATATCACAGATTGACTAGTCTGAGAGCTCACTTCTAGATCCTTCCAAATACATAAACATAAAGATGTCTTTTAACCTACTCTGTAATAAAATTAAAAGCGCAAAACTGTATGCAACCATATATTACAGGAAAAATTGTTTTAATAATTAAAAATGTAGACAATAATTTAACACTTTGAGCTATGGTCACCTGTACTTGAAACTTATTGGTCATGTACCATACGATATCAAGCATGGACGTTTTCCCCAGGCGATCACTCTCAGTGTTCGAAAGTTGTGTTACACACGACAACCGTTCATGTTGGCTGCATCACTACTAGCACACAGAACATCAGATACAGAAAAGAAGAACATTTTTTAAAATTCTTTTTTTAGTCCCCAATAAAATGACACACAGCCAAAATCCGAGAACTGATATAAAAACCAGTTAAACACTCAAAGCAAGAAACCATCATTGTTTACTTATGAGGTTACAAATGTTTCATGTAACTCATTTCTCCTTGAATATCAGTGTTAAAACTTGCACTTCTAAAATCTGATATCTGATTACCCGATTAGGAGTACAAAAGAGTACAAATGTGCGTCGGCACAAATGATTTCACAGTGAACTGGATGCCAGTTACTGTGAGAAAAAAATGGGGTGGACTAAATGCATTTTCAGCTGCATGTAGGTGACTGAAAAGTGGCTTTTTAAAAATGTTTTCCTCCCTTCTCTCTCCACATACAACACAATGGGCGGCATCTCCTCCCTCCTGACCCTGTGGTCTATGTGACCGCTACTAGCTCATTTTTCCAGAGCTCGGCATTGACATGGATCTGCTAAAATAGATCCTGTCCTTGCAAAGTGACTGCAGAATGGGGAAAATGGTGCAAGGCACAATCTGAACCAAGTCTCTGTTGATTGAGAGCCGTTTCTAAATCTGGAACTCTTGTCTCTAGGCAAAAATCAGGTTATTACATTCATACCGATTATGAGAAATAATTGGCTTTATTTGCCTTAGAGAAAAAATTAAATGCGATAAATGGGAGCTAAATTAAAAAAACTTGTACAAACATATGGTAATTATTTATTTTAAACTAATTAATTATATTGAGCAGAAATGCTGCTAAACAGATATTGCCATTGACCTGTCAAAGGATGCCACATTTAACTGAGATTAAAAATGGATGTTAACAGCATTACTGGCCTTATCAATTGTTCAATTCTATAACCTGTGTGTGGGGCAAAAAGAAACCCAGCCAGGGCTGCTACTTACTCAGCTGTGTATAGCTCAGAATATGACACTGAATTGTCATTAGTAACTATGAGATAAAGAATCAAATGAGGGTTAGGATAGTAAGGGAGAAAAGGGAAATGAGAAAATGTAAAAGAACCAAGTAAGCGGGAGAATGTCATAAGTATCGGCATGAGAAAGAGAACAACGGTAGAGAGGGAGTGAAAAGATTAATGCGTTTAGAAAAAGAGAGATGTCAACAGAAGCAAATGATTACATAGGGAGATAGCACCAAAAGATAGCAAAATTGGAAACATATCTGTGATAAAACAATTCATTATTTCGCTATGTCTAAACCACGGGAGTTTCACTGGCTACATTTCTTGCAGAGAGAACTATTGCAGTAACATTATCAGGTTAGTTGCATATTTACTAAAGTTAGAGGAGCTTTGTAACTACTGAATTTAATTTTGTTTCCAAGCTTCAAAATCTCAACTGACCTGTAATTATTTATTTTCAAAAAGTCAAGAAAAATGTTAACTAACAGATTCATCCCAACGTGCATAGGAAGATGCAGAATGGCTGGATTGCAGAGATCATGCAAAATTTAAAAGGAGGATTTAATTTAAATTTGTTTTTAAAATCTATTTCCCATCTGAATGCTGCTGGGCCGCTGCTCGATGGCAGCTATGCTGACCAACAGCACAGAGGGACAGCAAGCCGCGGGGGTGTCACAGCCGATGGCTGGTCACGAAACGAAGTTGAGCTAATGTTCAGTAACATTCGCAGGGGGAAGAGTTGGTGGTGGTGGAAGAACAGAACCTCAAGCAATCGCGAGTGAACACGTAGTTGCGAGAACGCCGAAGACTGCTCCCTGGCTCACAAAGAATAAAGAGGGACTAAACCACTGCCTACTTCCACTTCCTTTTCATTGCCAGGACACCCAATACATGGGAACACCACACAACGCCAAATTTTCAATTAGACTCAACTGCACTGTAAGAACAAAGTCAAAATATTTTCCAAATGCTTTCCAAAGTGGGGTGTAATCGCCACAAGTCGCACGAGCACAAAATCATTTGAATTGGATAGACAAGTGGCAAATTTGAAGCACGTTATGCACATTTGTTAGCTTATCCCCTTGGCCCTGTCATCTATTGGGGATCTTTTTGATCCTGCTTCTCACAATAACAAAACACAATGCTGCTCAATGGAACTGAATAAAGGGGACAACAAAAAGCTTTCCAACAAGCCTTTCTTGTTGACAATATTTAATTTTAGGAGAAATTTGCTCCTAAGCAAATTCTAGTGGTTTTCTACTAGAATCCAAATTTATTTGGGCTTTCCTATAAAATTCTCTGTCTATGGTTGGATCTCAATGGGCAAATGCTAAACATAGGCTGCACCGTGTCCAGAGGAAAGAGAATACATCACTACTCGTTTCCATCTATTCTTCTGCAAGTATATCAACCCATGTCACCATGGATTATTGGAAAATCTTTGAGCAGCAACTCCATGTATAAGTGTGTCGACAATACATCCAAGTTGCTTCATAATGACCCTCCAGTTATAGTATCAAACTAGAAAAATTATCTTTGTGGTTATCACTGAGATTTAAATTATTTTAGAGTTTTAGTTTAATATATTTACATACAGTGGTCATTATTCAAAACATGGTTTTTAATACCAGATCAATCTAACGCAACTGTTTTCTCAAAGCAAAGCTCTACCAAGGAGTTCAGTGAGGCAATTCCTTTGAAATCTGGTAGTCTTGTAGACTTGGAAAGAGCAGGGTCAAACTTTCACATGAAGTCACCTCCATGAATTGCATTTAAAACCACATGGATGAATTCAGAGTATGGATAATAGTCTGTATTATTGTACTGTATTATTCTCCCATGGCAGAAGTAAAGAGAATTGATGTTTCCAGCAAAACATTACATTTCTTTCTCTTTTCACTCAATGAGAATTTTCATCAGTTTGCTTTCATTAACCAACTTTGGTGATCAGAGCACATGTATACACCATAGAGCTTTGGGCACCCAAGAAAAACAAGTACCCCAGCATGAATCACTGTATACTTTGCAAAAAAAAAGCCAAATTTTAGGTTGTAATTTTTTTTAAAAATCAAGGGTTCGTCAATTGAGACAAATTTTTCCACACATTGTTTCATATTGAGAAACATCAATTCGTACTTCATAAAAGGATATCACCAAGCAGCTAGATTTTAAATATGAAAACAACACCTTAATCCACACGCAGAAAGTATTTTTGGAAATAAAGATCATACTGCATTTAGTCAGTCAAGACGCATGCTCTGCTTTACATCACATGATATTATTGATAATGGAAATAGTGGAAAGAAAGCTATTAAAACAATGACAGATTTTGGAGTGAACGGGGAACACAGCCATTGTTTCTGTGAGGGCATGATACACACGCAATAAATCAAGTTCATATTTTTTTACTAAATGCATACTATGCAGTTAAAAAAGTCACTTATTGGAGCTCTGAAGCTGAATTATAATAGTTTGGAAAAGTGCATATGGAATAAAATAGTTTTTTTTTGCTAGAGCATTCAAATTTTGCTCATAAAAGTTAGTTACATTATTTTTTTTGCTTCTACACAAATAAGTGGATAGCTATCATTTACACAATACAGGGAACAGGATTTCTCTGCAGCATTCAGTCAATGGTGCGGAATCAACAAATGAAATGTCTCAAATCAATTGGAAATTTCAATGCCTTACATTAAGTTCACAAGTAATTTTGTGGAAAACAAACACTTATAATTTAAAGCAAGTTATGGCAAAATGCAACAAGGTTAAATAACACAGATATACATTTATCTTGGAATTTTAATAAATTCTACCACGTCTAAAAAAATTGTCTCCCAATATAAACATACGTACATCACCCACACACTGCATATCAGGAACTGATTTCATTAAACAGTATTTTTGTTAGAGAACATTAACAAACAGCACAGAAACAGAAAAGGATTAAAATGCCTAAAGAGAAGACGCATACAAGGGACAAATAAAAAAGACAGGGCATCCATCTTGGAAGAGGTCGGCGGGCAGTCTCCAGTCATTATTCCCCCCGTGAAGGCTTTGCTTGGTTGGCAGCAATAGTGGCATGGCAAACAATGCCTACAGTAGGCAAGTGCACAGGTCTGCCTTCGCCAGTCTAGTCATCTACTAATGCACACACATCACAGAGAAAACATACAAAACCAAATTAATATTGGTACTGGGATTCCATCTACCATTCAATATGGCTAATAAAGAAAAACCTTAAATTAATTAGAACGTATTTCAAATTACTGGCAAACATTATATACCTGCAGGAGAAGGACCAGCCACTGATTTGGCTTATATTAAAGAAATGTAGCTATTTATTGCTCAAAAACCCTTAATACTGAAACACCTTCTAGAATTGCAACGTAGTGCCACATAAATAACGTAAAACAATTAAAAAATGTTTAGATTACTTAAGCTGAATGTTTTTGTGTACTTGTCCAAAACACAAAAATCCATTTATTCCTACAAGATGGCAAACTCCATTATCATTGAAATGGCACAGAAAGTCATAAACTATAAATTTTAATTCTCAATTATTACCAAAATGTGAATTTCAAAGAAATATACAAAGAATTAAACCTCTGAAAAAGTTTATTTAATGTTAATTCTAAATATGCATTTTAAACTAACCCTTTATCTGCCAAACCAATTTTGCAATATATCCAATAACCTCAGCAGGGCAGCATCTGTATTAATAACAGTTAACTGTCCAAGAAACTATTTGAAAGAGATAATGATAAAGACTGTTCTCAAAGCCACACCCTCAAAACATGTACTATGCTAATAAAATCTTAATGTAATTACGATGTGAACATAAGGTCCAATATTATAATTCCTCCCATAAGCGATCAACTCAAATACTGTGCTGGATGCGATTACATCTAGATTTTACTGGAAGATGCAACTGATGCAAACTAATTGAATCTGCGAAAGCCAGCTAATATTATTAACCTCTGCAGCCAGTTAGCATCATTATTTGTAATTGAGTGTGGAAATACATTCGTATTTCCAATAATGTTAAATCGAAAGTATGAAACTTTACAATCCATTTTCCTATTGTGCTGGCTGCTGACTTTTCCAGCTTTTACAAAATAAATTTAATTTTGTTTATTTTGTGCTGCATTTGTACATTTTGCAATCTTAGTTTCCTATTTACTAATTTACAGGGGACAATGGGCATATTGAAAATGAAAATTGGTATCACATTAATAAATAGTTTTGTTCAAGTACAGGATATCCACAACTAACTACATTTTAATTAATGTTTTAGAATTAAATAGGCTGTATAACTTTATTACTTCTGAACAAATTGCGTCCAAGTCCTTGTTCAAAAGAAAGGGTAAACATTGATAGTTATTTGTCAGAGCTGTTTCACTTTATTTAGCTCTCTGTCATGTTACTGTCCGTGAAACAAGTTCTGCCGACAAATCTGCTAGATTTTCTGCAGCTTGACACAGCTCCTGGAAGGGTTGTCCCTTGTTTAAAATGATGTGTCATGACTAGTTTGTAGGCTAACTGAATTTTAGCAAAAGCAAGCATCAGAACAAATTGGTAATTTTTTTTTAAAAGACTGAAGCTATATGATGCAATATTAGTAATTAATCCATTCAAACAAGGTTATGACATTTCTTGCATGTTATTTTAAGAGGATATCCACAAGAGTGGACTACAATATCTTTGCCAAATAAAGTAGGGCATTCAGACTGATTACTAATACTGCATGTTATAAGTTGCAACCCAAGTCTCCTTTTACTATGTTAGCCTGTATTTGAAACACAGTGAAACAACTGAATATTCGTCAGACATTTGCTGAGGAAAGAGAAGTGGATGTGGAAGTGGGCTTTGGGTGCATGGATTCAATCACAGAATAAGAATACTGTTTTCCCTGTTGAAAATCTTTTTTAGGAATGCTGTTAATGCAATATATATGGTGCCTCAAAAATATTTACTTTTTTTTATACCTCAATATGGAAATATTGATGTGGCAAAAAAAAAATGTAGTAACACTTGATAACAGAATAATCTCTGTTAAATAATAAAGACCACTGTCCACTTCCAGGAAACTTTCCCTCAGCTAAAAAGAGAATTTATGATTAAAATAAGTCTAACAGCTGATAAATTTGCAACAAAGCCTTAAATACCTACCTTCATTAAATGGTACAACAATCAGGCCTCTGTCTATAAAAACCACGTTTGTTAGATGCTGGGCCACACCAACACTCACGGGATCGCGATATTTAATGTAACATACCCTTGACGAAACTGGGATAGGCGAATTGCTGCAAGACAGAAAAGGTCAGAATTAGTTTATTAAAACTGTTACAAACATGCTATAACAAATTCAGTACAGTTGGAACTTCCACTTCATTTGCACTCACCATCCGCAATAAAACATTGTGAAACATCGAACAAGTTGGCAATTAGGAAAGGGCGAAATCACAGTTAAAGTTGAGGCAGAAAAGGTTTAGTTTACTGATACTGCGCAGTAACAGGCTCTTCGGCTCACTGAGTCCATGCCGACCAGCGATTCCCGTACACTAACACTATCCTACACACACTAGGGTCAATTTACAATTATAGCATTCCAATTCGCCTACAACCGGTACATCTTTGGAGTGTGGGAGAAAACGGGAGATCCCAGAGAAATACCGCACAGGTTACAGGGGGAACGTACAACACCATACAGACTGCACCAATAGTCAGGATCGAATCTGGGTCTCTGGTGTTGTAAGACAGCAACTCTACCGCTGCGCCACCGTACCATTCTCATGACATGGGAGAGATGCGAAAGTAGCTCCAAATTGCTGATCAAAATTACTTTTCAGAAATCGCACCCGAGTTAAACCTCGTGGTAATAACGTACGATTAACGTACGGCATTCGTGGACGCAACGTAGTGCTAACTGCAGGTTCTCGTGTAACTTGTCTACTCTTGCAAAAAATCAAACATGTTTGAAATTTTCCATGAGTCAATTTTACTCTTGTGGTTAATAATTGAAACATTTTAACTCGATTTAAGAACGTAGTGGCCCGTGCGTTTACCTTAGTGTATCGTTAGTCTACCGTGGGAACTCTTTAACTCAGCGGGCAGGCAGCAGCAGAATGTCGCTCCCTTCAGTTTCCCAGCGACAGTCACCTGCCACGCGAGAGAGATCATGCACTGTTGTAGATCTCCTTTGCACATTGGTGTTTCTGTCTTTCTCCACTCATTTTTGGCCCCATCTGTCACCACCCCCACCTACACCCCTCTGCTTCCCGGCCATATGTGTGACCCCTTCCCTCCCCTCTCCAGCTCCCCGCCCATTGCACCGGCGCGGGGGCTTTGCACTGTCTTTACGTCGGCGATGCCAGCAGGTCCGTGCCAGTCACCAGAGACGTCAGGACCAATGGGACATCGATCCCCAGACCCACTGCAAGCACGGAGAACCCAGAGACCCACAGCCAACAGCAACTTCAGCCCAGCCCCGCTCCAACTCCAGAGGAACCCGGGTTGCGGATGAGGGGGCGCAGCTCGGGCTGTGGGCGAACTGCCACTTGTCGCCGTAGCGGCCCATCGGGGAGCGGATTCCTCTGGAATTGGAGGGGGAGGGTGGTATTGTGCTGTTTGATCGCCCCCTGCTATCCCAGGGACAGGGAGAAACAGCGGCTTTTGAGACTGGTGGGCAATCACTTCCAAAGTTCTGCTCACACAGTCAGTACACCTCTCCTGCACTTGTCTCCCGCACTAAGATCACCCCGCAGAGAATGATCCCAGCCTAACCCAAGAGCCATGTCACCCCAGACAGATTAATGACGCCCCCCCCACCCCCCCTCTCTCAATCTCAACTCACGCCTGGGCACCAAAGCAACTCAGGAGGCGAACCTTGAGTCCGTCTCACAACAATCTGATGTGCACATCCGTCCACATTCAAAGATTTAATTTCCCGTCTCCCCGCAGTGTGTAGACATGGCAGTAAATTCAATTAAAACATATCAAACCTGTGTGTTTCAAACAAATCATAAGTATAACTGCTCTGGCACTGGATGGTGCGCATTTTCCCTTTGTAGGTCACATCAATAGATGCGGCCGCTCTGAATTGTATCTTTAAAACAAAGGCACAGGATGGAGAGGTCTTCTTTAACACTGTTGCTTATTAAAACATAACACTGTTGCTTATTAAAACAAAACTTCAATCGGGATTGGCTCAAGAGTAACCCAGGAGACGAACTGGGAACATCGCAGAAATGACAAGTAAACGAGAAACTGCCGTCTACCCGTGGGAACTCGGTTTTTCTGGAAGTGGCAGCGCTGTTAACAGCTGCGGCTCACCTGCAGTCCGTCTGTCTTTACTTTTTTCTGTTGTTTTTTTTGTCTTGTTTTGGTTAAGTTTTAGTTTGTTGGGTTGTGTTAGGGGGGTGAAACATCTTCTCTGTCTCTTCCTTTGGGGGAATGCGACTTTTTCGTGTCGTATCCCCCTTCTCTGCCTCCGTCTGCGCTGAGGCCTAATGGCGGAGCTGGCGGCCTCCAGCCTGCGACTGACCCCGAGGCTCCGGAGGCAGAGCCAGCCAGGACTCACCAACGAGAGGCTGGCCGTCTTCAGGGCTGAGGCAGCGGTGGCCCGATTTGCTGGTGCGTCGTTCTGGTTTTCGGCGGCGGCCTAGAGCTGATGCAGCGGGGCTCGGAGCTGAGACTGCGGGACCCGGAGCTGGGGCGGCGGCCCGGAGCTGGGGCGGCGGCCCGGAGCGGAGACTGCAGGACCTGGAGCTGGGGCGGCGGCCCGGAGCGGAGACTGCGAAAAACGGAGCTGGGGCGGCGGCCTGGAGCGGAGACTGCGGGACCCGGAGCTGGGGCGGCGGCCTGGAGCTGGGGCGGCTGCCCGGAGCTGATGCTGTGGCGGGCCGTCTCGGAGCGGAGACGGCGTTCCGGCTTTCGGCGGCGGCGACATCACCACGGAGGTCCGCTGGGCTGGAGGGCGGCATCTCCGGCCTGGATCGATCGCCTCAGCGCAGAGGGAGAACAAGGAGGCAGAGGGAGACTAAGACTTTGCCTCCATCACAGTGAGGATGTGCTTGGAGAACTCACTGTGGTGGATGTTTAATTTGTGTTTATTGTATGTTTTGTTTTTACTGGTTCTGTGTATGACTGCAGGCAACATAATTTCGTTAAGGTCTGAATGACAATAAAGGAATCTAATCTAATCTAATCTAAACTCTTGATCTTTTACCTGTTATATCGTGCTCAACCACGACCCCTTCACTCGGGTTACCTCTTGCGTCAGCTCGTAACGTGAGAATGGCCTATTAAGATGTTGACAGCACTGTCAAGGCGAATGTTTAGCGAGTTTCCCCAAAGGAAAGGCATTGTCAAGTAATAATTTGATGTGCCATCTTGGAGACAATATTGTGAACTGCGCCGACGTGCAACTGGACTCAGGAAAAGACCTAGTCTGGCTCAGATGAGAGGTTTCCTCACTGTCAACACTTACCAGGTGACATGACTCTGCCTGTATGATTGGCCTTAGCCCATAGATTACTACAATAACATCAAGCAGGTGCTGATGCCAACAGGACACGAGACCAAGTGGAGAGGTGTTCACAGCAAAATATAACTGGATCACAGCATGCAAAGTCACTTCCGCAACTTTGTAGTTAAAATAAAAATAAATGTTTAAGTATTCTTTTTGGTCATATACCAACAGTGTATAATCTCACCAATCCAGCATGTTATACTATTACCATGCCCAAGTATTGCTTTAAAATGTTAGCAATTGATGTTTCCTTTATCAGATATGCTGGTTGCTACCTGAAAAGTGCAAGTTTATTTAGTGGCTGTAAATACTTAATTTCCTTTCTATTGACTCCATTTACACCTCACACAGCTCCCATCCTGCGTTTGGACTGTTCGACCAGCTGCCCTCTGGAAGGCGCTATAGGTGCATCAAATCCAGGACAAATACTCAGAAATAGTTGCTTTCCGAAAATTATAACTACTCTTAATTCAAATTCACACATGCACTGACTTCACAGCTCAACATCCGGACTTCCATCTGTATATATGTATATAGCGCCGCAGAATTGTGCACCTATCGCCCCCCTTCTCCCTTCTGTTTTTTGTTTTTTGTTTCTTGTTTTTTGTACTAAATTATATGTATGCACTGAATACGAGCAGCTTTCAATTTCACTATACATGTATAGTGACAATAAATGGCATATCTATCTATATCTATCTCAGCACGGCCAGCAGAATAATCATGGACAAGTCGCAGCCTTTCCACTCCATTCTTTCCCCTCTCCCATCAGGCAAAAGGTACAGAAGTGTGAAAACGCACACCTCCAGATTCAAGAACAGATTCTTCCCAGCTGTTATCAGGCACTGAACCATCCTACCACAACCAGAGAGAAGTGCTGAACTACTATCTACCTCATTGGTGATCCTCAGACCATCTTTGATTGGAGATAGACAAAAATGGTGGAGAAACGCAGCGGGTGAGGCAGCATCTATGGAGTGAAGAAAATAGGCAACGTTTCGGGTTGAAACCATTCTTCAGACTGATGTGAGGGTGGGGGGCAGGAGGAAGAAAGGAAGTGAAGCCAGAGGGCTGAGGGAGAGCTGAAAAGGGGAGAAGAAAGTAAGGACTACCTCAAATTAGAGGTCAATGTTCATACAGCTGGGGTGCAGACTGCCCAAGCAAAATATGAGGTGCTGCTCCTCCAATTTATGGTGGTCCTCACTCTGGCCATGGAGGAGGCCCAGGACAGAAAGGTCGGATTCGGAATGGGAAGGGGAGTTGAAGTGCTGAACCACCAGGAGATCAGGTTGGTTATTGCGACCGAGCGGAGGTGTTCAGCGAAGCGATCGCCAAGCCTATGCGATCGCCAAGCATACGCCTTGACTCACCGATACAGAGCAACTGACATCTAGAGCAGTGGATGCAATAGATGATGTTGGAGGAGGTGCAGGTGAACCTCTGCCACACCTGGAAAGACTGCTTGGGTCCTTGAATGGAGTTAAGGGGGGAGGTAAAGCGATAAGTGTGGCATTTCTTGCGGTTGCAAGGGAAAGTGCCCGGAGAGGGGGTGGTTCGGGTGGGAAGGAACGAATTGACCAGGGAGTTACGGAGGGAGCGGTCTCAGCGGAAAACAGGCAGGGAAGGAGATGGGAAGATGTGGCATGTGGTGGGATCACGTTGGAGGTGGCAAAAATGTTGGAGAATTATTTGTTGTATGTGACGGCTGATATGGTGGAAGGTGAGGACAAGGGGGACTTTGCCCTTGTTACGAGTGGGGGGAATGGGGAGTGAGAGCAGAGTCACGGGGTATAGAAGAGACCCAGATGGGAGCCTCATCTAGGTAGAAGAGGGGAACCCCCGTTCCCTGAAGAATGAGGACATCTCCGATGCCCTGGTGTGGAACACCTCATCCTGGGTGCAGATGCGGTGTAGACGGAGGAATTTGGAGTACGGGATGGAGTCCTTACAGGAAGCAGGGTGGGAAGAAGTGTACCCAGATAGCCATGGGAGTCAGTGGGTTTATAGTGGATGTCAGTTAGTAGACTATCACCTGCGATGGAGATAGTAAGGTCAAGAAATGGTAGGGAAATGGTCCAGGTGTATTTGAGTGCCGGATGGAAGTTAGTGGTGAAATGGATGAAATCAGTGAGTTGTGTGTGGGTTCAGGAGGTAGCACCAATGCAGTCGTCGATGTAGCGGAGGTAGAGTTCTGGGATAGGGCCACTGTACGTCTCGAACAAGGATTGTTCGGCGTACCCTACAACTGGGCAGGCACAGCTAGGGCCCATGCGCGTGCCCATAGCTACGCCTTGTATTTGGAGGAAATGGGAGGTGTCAAATGAAAAGTTAGTACGGGTAAGGACCAGCTCCGCTAGGCGGAGGAGAGTATCAGTAGATGGGGATTGGTTGGTTCTCCGGTCGAGGAAGAAACGGAGGGCTTTGAGACCCTCCTGGTGGGGGATGGAGGTGTAGAGTGACTGGACATCCATGGTGAAGATGAGGGAATGGAGGCCTAGAAAACGGAAGTCCTGGAGTCGGACTTTGATCGGACTTTGCTGGCTTAACCTTGCACTAAACATTATTCCCTTATTATGTATCTAAACACTGTACACGGCTCGATTGTAATCATGTATCGTTTTTCTGCTGACTGGATCGCACGCGACAAAATCTTTTCACTGCGCACGTGACAACAAACTAAACTGAACTGATTTCAGATCAATCAGAATTAAGTTTGTGAAGGTAAAGGATTTAGGAAAAACAATATAACTGAATTCTAGTTTTCTTTATACTTCACGATTGGCTTTTGTTCTTTAAAAACCCTTAGCATCCCTAAACCACGGACATGCTTTCAAATACTATTATGTGCAAGATCAATGGAATATAGCTTTCCAAGAAGTGATGGCATCACAGGAGCTACCTGCATTTTCCTAATAGCTTACCAGTTTACCTGAAGAGTGGCTAATAAAAAACTTTTAAAAAGATGCAACTATCTTCTGTCCTGTTCAAAATCCAGTGATATTTAATCAACAGTTTCTAAATGCTACCAGCAATGGAGGATAAGACTGTGCCATTCAACCTATTACATTCATGGTTTAGGTTTATTATTTTACACTAGAACGGTACAGCACAGGAACAGACCCTTCGACCCACAATGTTTGTGCCGAACATGATGCCAAGTTAAACTGATCTGCCTGTACATGATCCATATCTCTCTATTCCCTGCACTTCCATGTTCCAACATAAAAGCCTCTTAAACGCCACTAATATATCTGCCACCACAGCCCCAGGCAATGTGTTCCAGGCCTCCACCTATGTAAAAAAAAACTCGCCTTATAGCTATGCTTTGTAGTGTTGGTTATTTCCACTGAGAGAAAGGTTCTGACTGCCTATCCTTGATGCCTCTCAATTTTATATACTGGCACATATACCTCGCTTTGTTTTGCATGCTATCCAATCAAATCAGAAAATACAATCCTGTCAAACTCAAGATAGATAGAGCAAAGGTGAAGATACATAGTGCAGAATATAGTTCTTAGCATTGTAGCACATCAGTTCCATAGACATGAAGTCCAATGACCGGTGAAACCATCAATTCTCTAGCTGCTTATGGAAAGACTGTTCAGAGGCCTGAAACAGAAGGGCAGAAGCTGTTCCCGAGTCTGGTGGTGCGGGTTTTCATGCTTCTTTATCTTGAATTGAACGGCAGAGTAGACTTGATAATCCGAATGGCCTAATTCTGCTCCTATCACTTATGACCTCATGACCTTTAGACATGATACCACCGTTGACATTTTTAGTTCATTGCAGACCATTCTTTTTTCTCATTGTAATGTATTTATTCGTTATATTCTGAAAGATCCCATTAAATGTGTTACATAGCATGTTAATGGACCGATTTTGAATCCAATGTCCATTCACATTGTGCCCTTATTTATGTTTAAAGTACAATTCCAGGGCCCATTTTTCTCTCCATTAAATTAAATATAAAATGTAATCATGTTATGATAACTGATATTTAGGTCACCTTCACAATTAGGTCATTAATTAATCCTAACCCCTTGCACAAGACCATGTCATATAACTCCGGATGGCTTCATTGTGATCTGTTCTAACACTGTGAAAGCACTTAAAGCAAGCTAATCTTGCTTATCCTTGCCCCTCTTGAACTTTCCAGCCTATATTTAGATTAACAAGCTCAATAAAATGGGGGTGGGCAAATACAGTATAGAAACAGGCCCTTCAGCCCAGCTATTCTGTACCAAAACTCAAGCAGTGATATTGGCCAGTCTGGCCAATGGTTGAAAAGACTCAGAAAAGTATTCCCTCCAACACCTTCTCTGCAGTCATATGTATGCTTCCATTTCTATTCTGCTATAATTCAAAGGTGATTATTTAACTGTTTGCATGCCTCGTCACCTTCCCCTCAGCCAACAATGACCTATTCTACATTTTCTTCATCATTGTCTACTTTGATCCATTCTTTCCACACCTTACATTCTCTTTGTACCCTTCCATATCTCTAGTTTCCCTCTCCCCGACTCTCAGTCTGAAAAAGGGCCTTGAACTGAAACACCAGCATTTGTGTCCATCTTCAGTGTAAACCAGCATCTGCAGTTCCTTCCTACACAAGATCCTAGGCAGGAGACACTTGAATGACAAGTAGACGATTCTGGTCTGAATAGGGTAGTAGGCTGGGTTTATTATTGCCAAGTGTATCATGTAGCAAAGTGCAGTGAAAACATTTTGTTTGTGTGCTATCCAATGAGATCAGATACGAATATGCATGAATACAATTAAGCCAAACACAAACACAAAAGGTAGAGAGCAAAGAGAAAGGGATCGTAAGCCTGCGGCTGGGCTAACCATCATGACTAATCTGTAGCAATCCCATTTATGGTGTTCATCAAAATGTTTCTCAAATATAGCAAGAATCAGGTAATGGTCCACATGTGAAAAAATATCTTACTCAATCTTACTTACACAATCTCACACCCCTTATCTTAAAACTACTTGCACCGGTTATAATTCTAAGAGAAATATTATTTACCCTAGCTATGCCCCTCATGATTTTGTATCTCTCAATCAAGTTAACTCGGCCTGCAAAGAACACATCAATAGACAATAGATGCAGGAGTAGGCCATTCAGCCCTTCGAGCCAGCACCGCCATTCAATGTGATCATGGCTGATCATCCCCAATCAGTACTCCGTTCCTGCCTTCTCCCCATGTCCCCTGACTCCAGCCTACTCCAACTCTATTCATGTGTAGGAAGGAACTACCGATGCTGGCTTACACAGAAGATAAGACACAAAATGCTGAAGTAACTCAGCGGGTCAGGCAGCATCTTTGGAGAAAAGGAATAGGTGACGTTTCCCGAAATGTCACCTATTCCTTTTCTCCAGAGATGCTGCCTGTCCCGCTGAGGTACTCCAGCTATTTGTGTCTTTCTCCAACTGTTCATGGTTGAAATGCTTCAGCCCAGGTATCAGCCTGGTAAATCTGCTCTCCAGTGCTATCACTTTCTTACTATAGCATGGTAACTGGAACTGCAGGCGGCACACCTCCAACTCCCTCAGTGACAACTCGACAGCAAGATTGTTGCTTGCCGAAACTTTCTCTCCCCACCCCAATTACTGGCATCAACAAGTCATCAGCATGTTTGGTAAATTAACAAACGTTTGGCAAAGTAAGGAGGACCATAGATCGGAAACAGGTGAGGGGCAACATTTAAGGGAGATGTGCGAGGAAGTTTTTATTTTACAGGGTGCCTGGAACGCAGTGGTGGAAGTCGACACGATGGTGTGGCTCAAGAGACTTCTGGAGGCAGGCAGTTCAGATATAGTCTTGGCATCATCGTGCAGGCAGTTCAGATATAGTCTTGGCATCATGTTCAGCATAGACATTGTGGGACCTATTCTTGTGCTGTACTGTTCTACGCTCCATGTAACAGTCCTTTCAGCTTACGATGTCTGTGCTGAGCATGAGGCCAGGGTCGCGACCCGAAATGTCAGCCATTCCTTCTCTCCAGAGATGCTGTCTGTCCAGCTGAGTTACTCCAGATGTTTGTGTCTATGAGGCCAGGTGAAAATTATTTTAATCTCCCCTGCCTGCACGATCCATATCCCTACATCTCCATATGACTATCCGAAAGCCTCATAAGTGCTATTATTGTATCTGACTCCATCGCCACCCCCCACCAGCATTTAACAGGCACATACCTCTCTAAAAAAAGCTTGCCCCACACAACTCCTTTAAACTTTGCCCCTCTCACCTTAAAGCTATGTATGTCAT
The DNA here is from genome assembly GCF_028641065.1 of Leucoraja erinaceus. Taxonomy (NCBI): domain Eukaryota; kingdom Metazoa; phylum Chordata; class Chondrichthyes; order Rajiformes; family Rajidae; genus Leucoraja; species Leucoraja erinaceus. The sequence goes on from NC_073379.1 coordinate 7,199,979, forward strand.
TCAGTATTTGACATTTCTACCCTGGGAAAAGGTTTTAACCACCTAACCTGCCAATACCACCTCATTTTACATACTCCCATCCCCTCCCTATGCCCATCATCAGTTCAAATACTCATATCCCGTACCCAAGCCTGTCATAATTTTACATACATCTATCCTCTCCCTCTATTTTATATTATCCCCTCCCTTGGCAACTCATAATTTTACACTTCGGTTCCGTCCCTCTGCC